>NW_012267261.1:4562632-4618909 GCF_000151885.1 Dipodomys ordii
GTGGCACTGTGGCTCAAGTGGTAGAGCGCTAGCCTTGAGCTGAAGAGCTGAGGGACAGCGCCCAGGCCCAGAGTTCAGGCCCCACTACCGGACCCCCTCAAAAAAAAAAAAAGAAAAGAAAGAAAATCTAGTAGATGCGAATGGATTCTTAGATAACTTCAACCTCCTAAAACTGAACTAAAAGGATATAAACTATTTTGACACAGCAATAAAAAAAAATCCTTCAACAAAGAAAATCACAGGACCCAACAATTTCACAAGTGAGTCCACAAGACCTTTGACAAAGAACATCAATACTCCTAAAACCGTTTCATGAAACAGAAAGGGAGGAATCACTTCCAAACTCATTCTATATAGTTAGCATTACACTCATCCCAAAACTGGATAGGGATGACACACTGTAAAAATAAAAGTGTAGAGCAAACTTTAAACAATAGACTCAATAAAAAAAATACCTGCTAGCTGAAGTCAATAACTAATCAAAACCAAAAAATATAGTATACCACCAGCAAGTTTGTTTTGTCCCAAGAATACAAGGCTGACTTAATACATGAAAAGTATAAACATACTACAGTACGTAAACAGAATCAAGGACAAGAATCACATGATCATCTCAATAGATGCAGAAAAAGCCTTTGACAAAATCCAATATCTCTCATATTAAAGATCCTGGAAAAACTAGGAAAAGAAGATCAAAACTTAATATAATAAAGGCAAATACAGAATATAAAATATAACAATCATACAAAGCAGGGAAAAACCTCCAAAATTAGGTACAAGACAAGAACATCTACTCATTTCACTTCTATTTAATATAGTATTAGAATCCTTAGTCGGAATGAAATGGCAAGACAAAGACATAGAAAGGATCTAAATAGGTAAGAAAGAAATCAAACTATCCCTATTAGCAGATCATCTGATCCTGTATCTAAAGGACCCTAAAGACTCTACCCCTAAACTCATAGAGCATGTATTCAAAAGACTGCAAGTAGCTAGGCCCAAAGAAATATAGGTTGTATGGTTTCCCTCATTTGTAATATCCAGAATATATTTATGATAGTCTTAGCAGGCGATCACAGTAGCCCAATTGCTAAGTATATAAGACCATATATAATAAACCCTATCAAAATGAACTGCAATAGTTGAAAACAAGAGATTCTTTTTATGTCCTGTGTGCAATTATTTCTATTTTTTCTTTCTGTTTTTGTTTTCTGTATATAAGCTTATCTGATCTGTAGAAAGAAGAGGAAATCACAGAAACAGCTGGACAATAATGCAACAATGATACTAATTAGAGATTATGTTGGAAATGAATTTTACAACTTAGGGGGAAAGGGGAGTAGAAAGGGGTAGGCAGGAGAAAATGAGGGAGAGGGTAACTGTATAAAAAGAAATGTACACATTACCTTACTTTTGAAACCATAACCCCCATTTTCATTACCTTTACAATAAGTAAATAAAAAATTTAACAAAAAACTGCAAGTAAGGGACCTGAATATGTTCAATGCTGAACTATTCACCATAGCCAAGTTATGAAACAGCCCATATGCCCTGAAAAGGAGAATATAGATCAAGAACATGTGAGATATATACTCTGTGTGTGTGTGTGTGTGTGTGTGTGTGTGTGTGTGTGTGTTTTACCCATCAGGAAGAATATGTCATTTACAAGGATTTGGAAGGACCTGGAAAAAAAATTATTTTGAGTGAAGTAAGTAAGGCTCAGAGAAGCAAATGGCATGTATTTTAAAACACATATGGGGTCATATATATGCATATATATGTATACATACATATGTATATAATCAAACTGACTAAAAATCTTAGTGCAGTAGTGAAATTCCAGAGTAGAACCCCTTTGAGTAAGTAATCAACAGGCAGTTCAAAAGTAAACCAGGAAGATGAAGTAGGTCTTAAGTGTGATAGGTGGGAGCTGAAAGGAAAGAGATAGATGAATGGAAAGAGGAATAGTGGAGAATACAGTCATCATACTCAGTGTACGTGGATGAAAGCTGAACTATGAAAACTGGTGGGATAGGTAGGGATGAGGTAGAGCAGAGTGCAGAGTGATTGAAGGGATGGCTCTGATCAAGGTGCACTGCACTCATAAATAGACATGTTCATTTGAAATCCCTTTGTACTACTGTTTGAAAAAACAGTAAACAAGTTAAATGCATTCTTGTAGGATACTCTATCTCCACATGGATTCACTGGTCAAAGCATTTTCTATGATTACATTCAGCATTCTTTGCCCTGGATACAAGGGTCAAAATTAATGTATTAGAAGTAGAAATCAGATGCTTTGGGCAGCACAGATGGAGGTGGAAGAATGAGCAACAGACACAGGGCTTTGTTATACTTGGGCTTTAACTTTGAATGTGTTGGGTTTTTTCCAAACTGGCTTATATCAGTTATGTAAGGGGAGGGGACTTCAATGCTACAGCTCCACATGGTTACACTATATTCCATTTAATTTGACCCCCTGAGTCACGCTCCCTGAACCCTTCTCTCTAAGAAATAGAGCCCCCAAGATTCTTCTTTGTTCTCTTTCCATAGTTGCAAATGATCTATTTTGACAGTATTTAATCTTCTTTATCCTCCCCTCCCAGCCACTCCCCAATATGCGTGCTCTGAAAAAAATACTTTTTTAAGTATTTTTAGCAAGACTGTTTAGCAAGTATCCCTCTGGTCTGGAATGGAGAGGCATTGACACCTGAATGAAGACAAGCTGGAAGGAAATGGAGGATAATCTATCTCAGTGCAGTGATAAACTAAAAATCAGAATTCAGAAAGGAAACCAGCTCCAGGAAAATCAAGCAAGTTTTCAAAAATAAATTAAGCAACTTTCTCTGTGGGTTATTTGTGGGGTAAAATTAAAATGTCACTGTTTTGCCTTGATGATAATAAAATAGAAAAATTATGGAGAGAGGCATATCGAATAATAATTCCTGTAGTATAGCATTAGGGAATTTATCAAATTTTAAAAAAGCAAACTTCTTCCTCACATTTAAGGCAATATCTAGCATCTAGTGTAATGTACTATGTACACTTGCACAGCTGTAGTTTATATTTCTATTCATTTCTGTTATGAATTCCATATATCAAATATAACAAAAAGATCCTAATTTTTGTCTCATATTATGTTGGATACCTTCACCCACTATTTTATTAGTTGCTCATAATGATATTGGCAATGGAACTGAAGTTACAAGAAGAGATAAACAAATACACAGTCAACTATAAAGTCAGCCAATTACAAAATCCAAAAGTTTGACCTCACATTCTTCAAGGACATATATTTAGTAGATGAGACATCTCTTTCATTCTAGTGTTTGGATAAACTTGTAATAGAAAGATAGCCAAAGACAAAGAAAATTGTTTACCCCTCTGTACAGTATGTTCACAAAAAAATAAAATAAAATGAAGAAGAAAAAAAATGTTTACCCAATTAGGGAAGGTCAGGGAGCACAGAAGTATGGGGGAAAATCCTTTTATTTAAACTTTCTTATCAAGAAAGACTGAGGGTAATTGTAAGAGGGTGTTCCTTTAGTATACAGATGACTCGAGTATGCTAAGTATAGATTAAGAATAAAAGTTTTAATCTTTTCCACATTCCAGTTGGGCATGGAGTTCATCATATCTGAAGGGCTAATTTTAATTTCTGCCACAATCACAGTGACCCCTGAAGGTGGTAGACAAGATGGAGGAACCTTCAAAAGTAACTTAATTCCTATGTGAGAGACCTTGACTTGCTTTCCCTTGGGCTTAACCAGAACTGTTCTGTGGTTATTTATGCCACTCCACATTTAGCTTCTTAGCTGTAAAAGGCAGAACCTGGCGCATGTGCTTTTCACCTGACCTGTCTTTTCCCAGTGCAGAACCTCTAAGGATCCAGCCTTGACTTTGCAAGCTGTTGAGACTGCAAAAGAGAAATCTGGACCAGGTGCAAATTTAGATCACCATCCTTTGACCTCATCCACTCAGCAGTTTGATCCTGGAGTCTTTCTCTCTACTTGTGCATCTGACTTGGGTTCACAGATTCATCTTCCTAATCATCAAGATGCAATCCAAGTTCTGACCTCACCCCCTTCCATCTGTGCCTTGTCAGTGCCTTCATTTCATGAGTTCTTGAGCAACCTTCAGAAAGGCAGCTCTACCTCTTTGTGTCAACAAAAATCACATTAGCTCACTTTTTCTTTCTACTGTGTCTTGGAGGGGAGTTCAAGATAGAGCTTGGCCTAGAGCCTGATAAGTCATATGGATAATTTTTAACCACTTCCCCTGGGTGCCAAGTACTCTGCACACATGATATACAAGTTCGTAAATCATTATCTCTAGGGTCCACATTTAAAATAAACCAGGTAGCTAGAACTAATAAAAGCTACTGAGCTACATATGTTGGGGAATTAATTCATTGGTGAACTGAATTGAAACACCTTCCTCTCATTACAATTTCAAATTTAAACTTTTATTTTCCTTTTTCTCAGTTTGGTTTTTGGTGTATTATTGCTATAATAAATATGGTAAATAGTTTTAATTTGAATGCTCATAAAACTGTGCCAAGAAGTAAAGAATGTCCTCATTTTCAGAGCACAGGAGAATTAAAATAGGATAAATACTATTGGATAAATTGTTATTATTCTAAAAATATATTAAGGTTTGGATTTGTTTATGAAAGCACATTAGCAAAGGTTTAAATGAACAGTTGTAAAATTTTATATCATGAAAAGACATCATGTCCATAATTCTTTGACTCTTGACTTTAATAATCAGTGTCAGTTTAAATCATCTGATCTGGTTAGTACTTGTTTACATTTAACAAATGGTAGGTATACATTAGAAATGACAATTTTGCCAAGCATGGTCACTCATGCTTATAATCACAGCTATTTGAGAGATTGAACAAATCAAGATTCAAGTATAGCCAAGGCAAAAAGTTAGCAAAACAAACAAGGCCTTATCTCACCAAACAGTAGTATAGTAGAACATACATGCTATTTGAGTTATGTGGGGGCCACCAATAAAAGTTGCACCGTCCAAGCACAAATACAAGACCCTATCCTTAAAGGCTGGGGACAATACTCAGTTGGTAGACACCAACTTGGAAGGCAAGTTGGAGGCTTAAGGACTGACAAGAAAGAAGGAGGGAAGGAAGAAAAGAAGGAAGGAAGGAAGGAAGGAAGGGAGGAAGGAAGGAAGGAAGGAAGGAAGGAAGGAAGGAAGGAAGGAAGGAAGGAAGGAAAGAGGAAGGGAGGGAGGGAAAGAAAGGAAAGGAAGAAAGGGAGAAAGGGAGGAAAGAAGGAAGGATTTGATTTTTTAAAAAACTTAGGCACTCTGCATTTGCCTATCTTTTCAATCTAAAAATGTTCACCTTTGTCCTTTGTTCATTAGCATGTCTGTATCAATTGTACAAAGCAATACTTACCATTTTGACTATTTTAGCTTCTATTTTGTATTCAGTGAGCAAAAGGTCATTATTAGAATACTGCTGTTCCCAAGTCGGACTAAAAAGGCTTTCATATTGTGGCTATGTTGCAGCCCCATTTGGCACCTCTCCTGGGCTTTCGCTCTTTCTCCCTGTGCCTGCCATTGTTCTTGCGGTACAGCATTATGTATGTTATGTTCCCTGTGTTCATTCTGACTCTTCCTGGTGCCTGGGAAGATGCTGTGTACCACCCGTCCTAATTCACTCATACCTTGACACAAGTGGCCATGCCTCCAGCAAGTTTTTCTCATCCACCAGTGTAATATGATGCTCTTCACCCTGGGCTCTTGAAGAACTTTAACTCTGTCCTTCCTTTTTACACCCACACTTTTTGATGGATAGCATCTACAATGATTTGTGCAGTTTCTAGGAATGCATTTAGTATGTAGCCAGACCTAAAAGGTAAAATATTTATTAGTTGAAAGCAGGAAAGAGTGTGAAGATTCTTTGATGGAAAATCGAGGCCTAGAACAGGTATGTGACTTGCCTGATAATTCCTGCAGAATCTATTCCTCCTGCATTTCAGGGCCAGGTCCCATGCCCTGTGCAGTACCATTCCAACTTTTGCTAGTTTAGAGCTCTGGGTATATTTGAAAGACTGCAGCTAAGCCAGATGCTATGCTGGTGGCTCATACCTGTAATCCTAGATGCTTCAGAGGACCAGATGGGGAGGGTTATAATTTCAGATCAGCCTGGGAAGAAATATCCACAAGACTTCATCTTGGTGGAAGAAATGGGATGTAGTAGCATGTACCTGTCATCCAAGACATTGTGGGAAAAAAAGAAAAACAGGAGAATTGTGGTTTAGGTGTGCAATTGGACTGGAAGTGATAGCCTATCTCATAAACAACCATTGCACAAAAGCAGGAAGGTATGGCTCACTGGTAGAGCACCTGCCTAGCAAGCATGGAGCTCTGAGATCAAATCTCAGTACTAAAAGAAAAAAAAAACAAGAGAAGGGAGTGGAAATTAAAATACAAACTGAAATATGCATATATTTGATGAATTTCTATAAAATTTTGAAACAGAAACACTTAAAATTAAAACATCAGTGAGAACTAAACAACTAGGTAAATAATATCTAAGTCACTCTATATACAGTAGCAACCAAATGAAGATAAGAGGAAGCTATTTCCAAAACTACAATGACTGCTAATATTTAAAGCAATGTTGTGATCCAAATAAATGTACAAATGTTTTCCTCCAGGCCAATGCATTATGTATCAAAATAAAGCTAATGACTCAGTATACTTATAAAATCTCTAGGGCCATTTTGCTAAAAGCAAGGAAATTATCGATGGTGTTCATGCCAGATGTCAAGTGGTTGAAGAAACCATTGTGTCGGGTTGTTCTGAGACTTCATTCATCAGGATTTACAATAACAATTATTATTCGTTAAGAGGCAAGCTTTCCAGTTGCCCTAAGAAATCTATAACAGAGAAGAGACCAGATAAATTGTTCAGCAGTAACTACAGACCAAGGATTTAGGTTGCCCATGAGCAATGACTAAATGCCTCCAGACAACACTTTCAAGGTCTTGCAGTATCACCTAGACAATTACACAGAAGTTAATGTGGCTGTCAGGAAGACCCATGGGAGCTCTTTCCTGCTGAATTTGCCTGTCATACTCCCCTATAGACCTTTATAGGACCACTCGTGGTGCCCAAGAACTGCATTTACTTCCCTGTCTCCAGATCCTGCTTACCTCTAGAATGTACCTTTCTTTTCTTACTTATTTTTATTTTAAAGGAGATGTACAGAAGAGTTACAGTTACTTAGGTCAGGTAATGAATACATTTGGTTTTGAACAGGTTTTGTTTCCCTGATGATCCTCCCTTCCTCCCACACACACCCAAGTTGTAGAGTTCATTTTCAACATAGTGTCTAGTGAATATCACTGCTGAATTAGTTCAGCCCTTGTCCCACCATTTCTGTGTTTCCTTTTACCTTCCCACTAGCAGAAAAACTTACATTCAAGACAAAAAGTACACAAGTCAAAAACAGTGACAAAAGGGGGAAAACAAAGAAACAAAACACAAAAAGTAAAATAAAAAAACTCTTGTTTCCATTACTTGTAGTTCATTTCAATAAACATCATTTTATATGCACCTCGCTATTGAGCCTTTGTGATCCTCGCCTAAGAATATCCTCCTTTGAAATGTACCTCTTTCTGATCCATCTTTTTTTTCTCCCCCTAAATTATTCTTGGCTACTAAACTATCACAGTGGACAAATTAAACAAGGAACATTCCCCTGGCCCATCAAACCCTTTTGTTGTGACCTACTGTCAAATGAACAGTCTCTTCCAATGACTTCTGTGTGATCTTCAGGACACAATAGTGAGCTGCGGCAAGGAGAAAGTATTGTTGGAAGGGTTTCTTCCTCCAAGGCCTGTAATACCTGAAAAAATGTGGCAAATGGTGAGTAGTGTTAGCGTTGGAAGCTATAAAAATCACCCATGTTATTTTTCCATTCTGCCTACCTTGGGCGAGGGTTATTCCAAAGCTCTTACATCCCACTCCCCGCCCTCTGTGACATGCCTGATATGTCCCTGCTGCAATTTGGACAAGCTCAGCACTCCTTGCTCTCCAAGCTATCAATACGTGAAAGGACAGCTTTCATCCCAGCATTTTTTTAAAGAATCTTCAACTTGCAAGAAAAGAATCTGTTGTCTCTTGAGGATGAAAGTGAAGCTGCAGTGCTGTGAAAATGTCTGAAAGCAGGTGTGGGGCTCTGTGGGTGTCAGCTCAGGACAGGCTCAAATCTCTCTTAATCAATAGCTAGTTTAAACTTTTCTTTCAAAGTGTTTCAGGCTGAGCCTATGAGAGCAGTTCAGAAACCTAACCCCCTGCAATGTGGGTCACACAATGTGCCTTTCAGCCTCTGACATCATTTCTCATTAGAGGTATCTTAAGGCAAAGGACCAGTTTAGTGAGGGTAACGTGATTCTAATCAGAGGTGCCTAGCTTCCATTCATGACGTAATTATTGTTAGTGCAATAGGGCCCACTACCCACCCTATGCTCTGAACCACACCTGGGCCCTCTGTCTTATCTGTGCATATGTCTTTGTAAAGCCCTCATACTCTATATAGAAATGAGTAAGATAACAATGTTAACAACACATTCCCCCATCTGAAATGCTGCCTGACACATAGTAGGCATATTTAAATAATGGTTGGATGGATGCTTGAATGAAAATTGAAGAATGATGGATCTGGCTTTTAATAGTTTCTGATTTCAAAAGAAAGACATTCTGTAAATAAGGACCCAGGGCTAGTAGCATGGACTGGCTGTTATTCAACCTCCTATTTGGTGTTGCTATAAACTTGTAAATACAGTCTGTACACTTAGAGGCCCAAAGGAGCTAAGTGGGCTGCCTTTATATAGCATGGAAATGATTTCTAAAATAATAATAACAAGGATAACGCTAATAACAGCCTCAGTATGGACAGCGTTCTTTTCAGTTTGCAAAACACTTTCAAACCCATTAGCACACCCAAAAACCCTGGGCAACAAATCTCATTCTCTTCTGGCTGAGCAAAACGTGCACTTTGATAAGTGGTATGGCTTTTATACAAGTTATATATCCAATAAGAACAACAGGATCTCCAAGTGACCTCTTCCAGGAAAAAGAACCCCATGATATTCTTTTCTTATAACAAGGTCCTACCTTTGAGTGGTTTCCTTGTTTTTAATTGTGTGTTATCTTAGTCTCACCCCTTCAACTTTATCACCCCCTTCCATCAGCTCTTCCCTTACGTTTCTTAATTTTGTAGTATATACAATGAATTCTTGACTGCGATCCTCCCCACTCCCCCCCTTATTTGGCTGCCCCTCTTCCATTTGCAACAACCTGTACTCTTTCAAATACCCTGGTGCTTATTTTGTTGGGCTTTAACTTTATTGTTGTAAAAAATTAAATATTTGAGCTTTCCATAGAGTCTACTATGCCTGGTTAATTCATTTGTAACCACTCTCATACCACAAATGAGAAAAAAAAAAAACATCAACCTTTGTATCTCTGGGTCTGACTTACTTCACTTAATGTAACTTTTTCCAGGTCTTTCCATTTCCTTACAAATGATACAATATCATCCTTTCTGAAGGATAAAGTTCCATTGTGTGTATGTGTGTATATATACACACATATATATAATATATAAATTACATTCTCTTGATTCACTCATCCATTGAGGGGCATCTAGGTTGATTCTATATCTTGGCTATGGCAAATGATGCCTCGTAGAACATGTTTGTGCTGATGGTTTTACTGTAACCTTGTTTGTGGTCTATTGAACAAATACCAAGGGATGGTTCCTTTTTTATAGAAATATGAATTCAGCTTTATAAAAACTTGGAGAAAATGAATGAAAAGGTAACACTGCTCAAAAGGATATGTACTCATTACCTGACTTATGTAACTGTAACCCCTCTCTCTGTACATCACCTTTACAATAACAATTTTGAAGAACATCTTTCATGAAGATTTATGTGAAGCTTGCTTGAGGACAACTATTATATTACTGGAAGAACAGAAGTTTGTGTTAGGAAGGCCTTTTGAACTTGTCAATTCTTTGCTTAGACATTTATCAAGCCATTAGTTCGCCAAGAGCTCAGATAAGGAGAGTGAATAAAACCTGTAAATGTGTCTGTTAACATCAAAGATCCCAGCCATGTAATATCACATGGGATATGGGGAAGAAACAAATTATAATATCAGGTAGAAAATGGTGTTATCTGTAATCAAACAAGTGACTGATAGGTTAGAAAGAAATGCCAGCTTCTAGTTGGAGAGTTCAAGGGAAGGTTCAAGATATCTGATTTATCTTTAAAAATTGAGAGAAATACAATAGTGAAATTTTTTAATCAAGGAGAGGAAATTAAGAAAGTAAAAGAAGAAATTAGGTTACATCATGGGCAAGAGGGGAAAAAAAACTGGATTTGGAGTAGCATGCTAAAAGGTACAGTGCTATAGATTCTTTACCAGATTTGGAAACTAAGTTCCAGAAAAGCAAATTACTCTCCCCTAGTTGTCCTTTGTTCTTAAGAATTTTTAAAATTACCATCGTCAACATCTTTGAGCTAATAAGGAAGGCCAATGCCCTGACCCACAAAAACTAAAACATTATTTGACTATTTTGCCACAAAAATAATATAGTCAAACATAGTAAGTGGGCAGGAATAGTGTACATACCTGTAGTCCCAGGTACTAGGGAGAGTTACATGGGGTGATGATTTGATCCAAGAACTTTGCCACCAGGCTGAGCGATAGAACAAAACTCCATATCAAAATACAGCACAGCAGATGGAAGTCTCTCCTTCGGCAAAGATGAAATGGAAGATACAACTTCGGGGCTTGAAGCTAAAGTAGACATAGTAGCAAAAGAAGAAGATAAAGAAAAGAGTTATAGAAATTGAAAAAGTGGGTTTACAAGAACTTCAGGACTCTGTTAAAAGACCAAATTTACAAATTTAAGTCTAGAAGAAGGGGAAAAATGCATTAGCCAAGGAAATATACTCAACAAATAGCAGAACACTGGACATGTTAATGTCTTTCTCTAAGGTTCTCTTGCAATTGTAGAAATAGAATTTCGGACTGAATAATCTCTAAATTTCCTTCTTGCAGTGACATTCAAAGGTATTGAAATTTTAACCGCACCTAATTTCAATTTCCCTATAATGCTTTTTGGCAACACCAGGAAACAATTGAAGGGACCATTATGCCATCTCTCCTCTCTACTCCAGTCCCAAGACAATGTTGATGGCTCTCACACTTACCTCTAGGGTGTTAGCAAGATCAATGAAGCTGTTAGTGTTTCTCAGATGGAAAAGCTCCACACAAGTCTCCTTGCTGCGTGATTGTGGTTGGGCTTGCTCTGTGCATTGCTGATGGCCTGCGCTTCTAAAAGATACTGAGGTAAATATAAATATCAGAAGCATCAGTTTGGGGTAAGGAGTAAATCCTCCCAAGATGTCCATCTGGCAGCATCCCATGAGATCAGAGAGCAAACAAAGATCAGGTAAATAACATCCTCTGCATCAATCAACTTTCCCAGTAGAGGCAGGCCAAGGAAGGAGACACAAAGAGATGGAAATGGCTTCTTCCATCAACAGTGTTCTTATTCTGTTTCTTCCTTCTCCTGCTCTTCTGGCCAGGTGTGTTGAAGACTGTGATGGTTTCTATCTTCAGAGCAGTGACTCCATTCTCTCTTCCCAGCTACAACTTACTCACTTCCTGTCTATCATCTTCCATTCTGATCTTCAATTCCACCCTATTCTTGCCCTCACCCCCAATTCTGACTACATCTCCTTTCTTCTTCTCCTCCTCCTATCATGTGAAAAGGATAATAACTCTGAAAGAGGAAATGCTCAACTTCTTCATCAGATCGGTATTCAAACTGGGCTGTATCTGATGTGTCATAATTGGTACAACATACATCATCTTTAAGCCACATTTTCCTGGTTTCAAAATATTTACAGAACTATTTCTACTAAAGTTGCTAATTCTATCTGTGTGGAAGAGATGCAGATGTCCAAGCCAAATTGCAGATATCCTGAACCAAGGCTTGTCTCAAAAATGGTGTCCTAGAATCTGTACTTCAACAAACCCCTAATGCTCCTGAGGTGGTTTTACTCCTATTAGTCATTTAAGACATGTTCGAATTGGGTATTAATCATAACTAATTTTGCATTTGACAGACATATAATTTGAACTAATATAACCAAAAGGTAGATTTACTATAAGGACCCAGAAGTGGGTCCTGAAACACTAAGAAAGAATTCAAGTGGGCTCAGGACCACTTGAAAGTCTCCTTCCAGACTCTGTTTTACAACTTGACTGCTCTCTGAATATCAGCTTGGTATTTCTGTCTCACTTCATACAGACTTTCTCCTCAGTGACAAAATACAGCTGCCATCATTTCTCATGTGTCATGTTTTAGTCCATATACTCAGATAAGTTATGTTACCTTCTGTAAGTTCAAATTCTCAGGGAAGGATTTCAAATTGGCTTGAAATATTAAATCAGGTATCTACTTCCCAAAGTAAACCACAGCATGTTCTTCCTTCCTTTCTTTATCTTTCTTGTCTTCTTTTTCTTTTCTCCTCTTCCTCCCCACCCCTCCCCCTCCTCCTCCTCCTCCTTCTTCTTGTCTCTTTCTCCCTCTTCCTCTTCTTTCCCTTCTCCTCCTCTTTCTTCTTCTCCTCTTCCACCCTACTCCTCCTCTTTACCTCTGCCACTTCCTCCTTTTCTTTCTCCTCCTCTTCTCCTTCCTCCTTCTCCTCTTCCTCCCGCACCTTCTTTTTCTGTCCCTCCAAATATGGAACCAAATCTATTGAAGAATATCTGAATGTTTTGTTTTTATAGCAGGTTTTTCCTGTGTGAATGTGGCCGCTGGGTGAGTTTGATTGGAGGTGATCAGTCACTGTTCAATGAGCGATCAGTGGGTGACTATAGTTCTTAGAAAGCAGTGAGGAACTGCTGCAAAGAAGCAGATGAAGAAATGCTGGTGAGCAGACAAGGAGGGATGCACTACAGTAAGTCTCTCTTAGTGTTTGTTCCTCATTAGGTGATCCGAACAAATCCCCATCCCCTCCCCTCCCACCCCAGCCACCAACCCAGGGCTTGACCCCAGGACCTGGGTACGGTCCCTGAGCTTTTTTTTGCCCAAAGCTAATGCTCTACCACTTGAGCCACAGCTTCACTTCCAGTTTTTTCCTGGTTAGTTGGAGATAAAAGTCTCATAGACTTTCCTGTCCAGGCTGGCTTTGAACCATGCTCCTCAGATCTCAACCTCCTGAGTAGCCAAGATTATAGGCATGAGCTATAAAATCCTTAATACACATTCCTTAAATAGAGCACTGGACCAGAGGAAGTCAAAGGCCTAGTTACAAATGACAACATGACACCAGCCAACTATGTATTATATCAATTCTCTAAATCAGTTCTTTTCTTTAAAAAGTGGAAATAATAGCATGACTCTTTGGTAGATAGAAGAATTCAATTATGCAAATATCATACATATATTCAGATTGGCATATTAAAGTAGTATAAATTATAAACAACTCTATAAATATTAACATTTTCCTTTTTCTTTAGTCCATTGTGGGACTTGAACTGTGCACCTGGGTATTGTCCCTCTGCATTTTTGCTCAAGGCTAATGCTTTACCACTTTGAAACACAGCTCCAATTCTGGTTTGTGGGTGGTTAATTGGAGCAAAGAATCTCAAGGACTTTCCTGCCTGGGCTGGCTTCTCATCTAAATCCTCAGATCCCAGCCTTCTGAGTAGCTAGCATTATAGGCGTGAGCCATCATTGCCCAGCTGACTTTTAATGATCTAACATGTAAGCCTGGATCAAATCTTTCCCAGTCAAGGTAATCCTTTCTCAGCACATTAAAGACTCACATGATTGATTTCATAAATCATTTAGTTATGAGAATGCACCAAACCTTGGACTATATCTTGCTTAAAGACATCCTCTTTTATTCACATATTTACAAGTTTCATGTTGGATTGTAAGAAATGAATAACAAGAAAAGCCAGTAACAATTTTCACATGCTTAACATCATGATTAGTTCTTTAAAGAAATCATCTCATTTAATACTAACAATGTCTAGAGTTAGGTATAAATACTACCTCCTCATACAGAAAAAGATTGAAGTTTAGCTTGGGTAACATGCTCAATGACACACAGGTAATAAATACAACTATCCAGATTTAGTCCCAAATCTCTGTTAAACAAATGTATTTAAATTTGTCTTTCTGAAAATGTCATGGAAATTTCTAAATTACCCAAAAATGTATTACTGCTAACAATCTTCCTATAATTTACTTTAAGATATGACTAATTCATTAGTATCAATATAGCTAAGTCTTTAAAAATATAACACATTTCTTCCCCAAGGCTGAAGCTGAAAGTACTCTGTGCTGAATTATTTCCCTAACCTAACTGATTCTGTATTTTTAATTAAAGAAAAAAACATGGCATTTAGACTACATGCAAAAAGAAAATGGTAAAAATCTATTTGTAAGCCAGATGTAAAAGGAAAGCTGAGAACTAGACCCAATAAAGATTCACCTTGAAAACTGCCACAAACATACCAATTATTTTTAGTTCTTAATGTGTGTGTTTTCTGGGATTTTTTTTTGTCTCTCTGGTCAAGCTTTTCTCTATTTGCTCTATCTTTTCTTCCTCCCTCCCCCCTCCTTCCCTCCCTCCCTTCCTTCCTTCCTTCCTTCTTTCCCTCCTTCCTTCCTTCCCTCCCTCCCTTCCTTTCTTTTTCCTTCCTTCCTTTCCTCCTTCCTTCCCTCTATCCTTCCTTCCTTCCTTCTTTCCTTCCTTCCTTCCTTCCCTCCATCTTTCCCTCTTTCTTTTGTGCTGGTATTGGAGCTTGAACCCAGGACCCCTTGCTCTCGCTTAGCATGTTTACTCAAGGCTGGCAGAGTAGTTCCTGAGGCACTCTTCTACTTGATTGAAGATAAGTGTCTAGATTTTTCTGCACCTGCTGGCTTTGTGATTTGAACCATGATCCTCAGATCTCAGCTTCCTGAGTGCCTAGCATTATATATGTGAGCCACCAGACCCCATCTCATTTTTCCTTTTTAAATAGAATTTAAATCCAGATTTTCAAATAAAACCAAAGCCCTCTGACAATATAAGAACATTGCCTAGTGTTTTATGCAGTACAAAAATCACTGAATTACAAAATATTAAAGTCTAAATAAGTCTTAGATCTCAATTGCTATCATCTTCACAGTTTACATAGGACATATGGAGACCCAGAGAAAAAAGCTCCCAGAGAAGTTAGTATCTGTCCATCCACAGAATTCCACAGAGCCCAAGGACCAAGACATTAAGAGGTAAAAGTCGTGTTGCTGATTACTATGAACTGATTCCCCACTTCTATTCCTGTTATCCAAGAGACAAAACATGAGAAGGAATCAGATGGTCTCAAAGAAAACTTCCACTTCTAATGTAACTGCTCTTAATTCCGCTCATCCCTCAAGAGAGGTACAATTCCTCCATGTGAAGATTTAAACTCATATCTATTTCTGTATTTTCTCTTTCTTGGTAGAGTCGGCCCTCATTTCCCTGTGTCTTTGCTTTGAAATGTTGTGCCCAGTGAGGCTCAGATTGCTTACCTCTATGAACACTGTGGCTTCTACCAAATAATCACCTCCCAATTTTCCTCAAGCCAATGAAATCTTCATTCTATTAAGAAAGAACCCTCTTTGGAGTGTAAAACATCGGTGAAACAAGTGCCATCGGTGAAGGGATTTCATGGCCATTTTCCTCAAAGTGTAGTAACAGGGATGTTTGTGCAAGAGAGAATTGCACAGATGGCCAAGTTCACCATCTGTCTTCCCAACTTCCCCTAACATGGGCTGTTAGGGGACCTAATAGCTTAACCCAGGGGCTCACCATCGTCCAGAAATGCAGTTTATGCTGTGGCCTCTTGCTGTTTTCTCTGAGAAATCACTGTACCAGGTACCAATAGCAATCTAATAAGAACCCCTTCAAGGCCACCACCCCCCCCCCAGCCGCATCCCATAGTCACTGTCTTGAGTTCACACGGCTCCTTCTGCATTTCTTCAAGTTACTGAAGACTTTGTACTTAATTACTTGTTTGTGTGTCTTTGTTTTTTATTTTAAGTAGTTGCACAAAGAGGTTTCAATTCAACAAGCCAGATTACAAGTTTAATACATATTGATGAATGTCACTCCTTCCGTCATTCTTCCTTGTCTTTCTTGTTCACCTGTCCTCATCCCACATCGAACAGAGTCCTCAAGAGACTTGACAAGATCAGGTACTGAGGAAATAGTGGATAAAATAAGAAATCTTTTTTGTTTATTTATAACTGGCATAAACCTAGCTCTCATTTCCATCTGAGTTCCACTTTTGCCTCTAACACATACCTGTTTGCATTCTCATATCCTGACATCTTGATATTTTTCCATTCTTGTCTTCTGATTTTCCTCTAGGGCCAGAGATTCCCTCAGCCCCAGGACTCCACATTCCTCCAGCAACACCAAGCAGGTATCAACTGCTACTCTGCTGCCTCCTAGAGGACATTGAGCTACACTGCCAGGTTTTGTGCTGGTGTGAGGCACTGTGAAATTCCTGACCTGAAAGCAACAGAGCAATTGATGAACCTATCACACCAGAACATGCTTGTCTCTGCACTTACCAGCAATTGTAATATCCTCTGTGCCAGCAGTGGAGTTGTAGGTCAAGTGGCAGAATAGCAGCATTGAGAAAAAATAGAAAAGCCAAGAGTCTGATGTCCCAATTTCAAACCCATATTGACACACAAAAACAAAAAAGAATATTTAAATATGAAGGCACATTTTGAAACTTTAAAACGCAATAGAAATAAAGAAACAGTTAAATTGCATGGAATCCAGAAAGACTCTGGTCGGTACCCAAAGTTCCCAAAGGAATAATAATGTTAATAAGAAACATGATAATACAACTGCAATTGAACAGTTATATTTTAAATATATATTTTTATAATGGCATAAAAAGTTCTAATATGGATAAATAAATAAATATTTGTGTGATCTCTCTAACTTAAAACCACAAAAAAACAGCTGGGAGAAATTTAAAATAGCATAAAAGAAGAATTATGGTTGCATATTGGAAGACATTCAATTTTTAGTTGTATTTTTCCTACAAAGTATTAAAAATCTCCTCACCTCCAAAAGTTCTTCCTCTTAATTCATTCAAATTTTACACAGGTGTAAACATTGTAATTGAACCTAAAACTTGCATGGAGAAATGTGGGAAAAAAAGCAAAATAGCCAAAACCACTGTGAAGAAAGACTTCTATCTGCAGAGTTTCAGACTTACTTTATAACCACAGAATTGAAAGTACATTGGGAGAAATCCATCATATGCCAGAAAGAAGTGTTTGTAAATCTGCATACACGTGTGCGCATGCATATGCGCCTCTATGTGGCTTATGTGTATGCCTCCATGTGTTATGTTCTTGTTCATGTATGTGTCTCTGTATACACGTGTGTGCAGGTATATATTTATGTGTCTTGTGTTCATGTGTATGTGTACATTATGCACACACGTGTGTATTCTTGTGTACACATATGTCTGTGTGTACATGTATGTGTGTGATCACTTGACCTACAATTCATAGGTCAGATGATCTCTTAATGACTTGTGCTGGGTCAATTGGGTATCAAATATGAAAACAAAACAAAGAAAAAAGACAACCTTTAACCAAAAACAAAATTTAATCTGAAATAGATTAGTATAAATACCAAAAGATAAGATTTTTACAATAAAAGAATAGCATCATGACTTTCCCAGCAACTAAAACAAATTATCATAAAAAGAAACATGTGAAATTAGATCTTGTTATATTTATGAACTCTTTTTCACCAAAGAGAATATTATGGCAGTACTAAGACGAAATATAGACTGAGGAAATGCTTAAAATACAGTTACAGATAAAGAACGGGGTTGAAATATATATTTCATACATATTAATTAAAAAATAAAATGCATGATAACTTTAAAAAAATAAAGAACCAAGTCAGGTGTCACTGGATCATACTTGTAATCCTAGCTACTCAGGAGACTAAGATCTTGGTTTAAAGCCAGCTTGAGCAGGAAAGTCCATGGAGACCCTTATTGCCAGTTAACCACCCAAAAACCTGGAAGTGGAGCTGTGAATCAAGAGGTAGATCACTAGCCTAGAGCAAAAGCTCAAGGACAGCACCCAGGCCCTGAGTTCAAGCCCCAGGACCAGAAGAAAAAAGAAGGAAGGAAGGAAGAAAGAAAGAAGAAGAAGAAAGAAAGAAAGAAAGAAAGAAAGAAAGAAAGAAAGAAAGAAAGAAAGAAGGAAAGAAAGAAAGAAGGAAAGAAAGAAAGAAGGAAGGAAAGAAAGAAAGAAAGAGAAAGGAAAGGAGGGAAAAAGAGAGGAAGGAAGGAAAGAAGGAAGGAAGGAAGGAAGGAAGGAAGGAAGGACCAAACTTCCAAAAACTGGCAAATAACTTGAACAGGTATGTTACCAAATATAATTTTACAAATAAGCACAAGAAAAAATATTGAATAGAATTAGCTATGAGAAAATTTTAAGTAAAGTTGTATAAACTGAGGAAGAATGTGGTAGATTTCGAACTGGAAATCTCACACATTGCTGGCTGAAAAGTAAACTAGCACAAGACTTTAGACAACCGTTTTGAATTATTCACTGTCCACTGACTCAGAAATCCTATTTCTAGATAGTATCCCAGAGGGACAAGGA
This sequence comes from Dipodomys ordii, assembly GCF_000151885.1. NCBI lineage: Eukaryota > Metazoa > Chordata > Mammalia > Rodentia > Heteromyidae > Dipodomys > Dipodomys ordii. Next base: position 4,581,384 of record NW_012267261.1, read on the forward strand.
CATATGTCCAATAAAAATGCACATAGAAGCTTTATTTCTGTACATAAAAAACTGACAAATAGGAAAAAGTTGACAACAACTCTAATGTTCCCAGATGGATCAGAGACAGAAGTTTGGAGAGGAGAAAAAGACATTATAGAGCTACCAACTTTAACCATCAAGTCAGGAATAAAAGTTTCAGTATATTTTACATTAAAATAAAATTAAGGGGATTGGAGGCTTGGCTCCTTTGGTAGAGAGCTAGCCAATGAGTGAAAGCATCAGGTATTGCGTTCAAGTTCCAATCTTGGACCATAAAAAAAAGAAAAAATATAAGAACTGCTGCTTAGCAGAACATATCCTTCAGAGAAGTAAATAAGGCAAACCCCAGTCTACATTATTACTAACAATATCCTAATAAGTTTATGTGCAAAAGGAATGGATGCATCCCACTACAAAAAGACAAGGAAAATGTATCTGTGTCTATAAAAATTGTGAGGTCATGAATGAAGATCAGAGATTGATTTTGCTCGAAGCTGTGACCCTGGCATCAGCATGACTCTGGTGAAGGTCCCAATGCGCTGTCATCACAATGAATGGTGCTCAAGCAACTGTGAGAAATCATATGACAAGGTGGGAAGCCAGACAGATTCACCGGATGGTTTAGGCTTTAATTACTCTAGTGATATAACCGGAACATGAAATTAAAAAAAAAGAAAACATGAAACACTTTTGGTTGTAGCCAGGTTGTGTGCCTGGCCAGTTTGCTTCACACTTATTTAGGTATTCAAATGAACATTTTTTTTTCTGCTTTCCCCATACTGGGAAACTCAAAATTACCACTCCTCTCAGGCATTGACTGTTCACACTTTTGATCACAGGTATTTAGAAGCTAATATCCAGAGGAGTAAAGTTTAGAACCTGGCCAAGGCAGAAAAGTCTACAAGACTTCACCTCAAAAATAATCATCAAAAAGCAGGGTTGGAGGCATGACTTAAGTGGTACAATGCGAACTAAGCAAGCAGAACATGGGTTCAAACACTGGTCCCAGTAAAATAATAATAATAATCTTTTAACCAAATTAGTCCATCTCTCCCCACCCATCCTGGACCACCAGAAGAGTGAACCTCTGTCAATCATGACACACAGGCAGTAGAAGAGGCAAGCCACCATCTGGTATGGGGGCACATCCTTGTCATGTGTCCTGGAGCAGAGCTCAAACTCATTTCCTCTCGGGAGCAAGATACAGGCTTTTAAAAATTAATATTTAATTTTTAGTAAATTAATTTTTATTGTGAAAATACCATACAGAGGGGTTACAATTACATGGGCAAGGTAATGAGTACATTCCTTATCAAGCATTATTGCCTCCTCCTTTGTTTCCCCTTCCCATCCCTTCCCATCTCCCCTCCCTCCCCTCTCGCTCCGGCCAAAGTTGTAAAGTTCATTTTTTGACATAACGTCTTGTACATCTCATTGTTGCAATGGGTCCACCTGTATCCCTATTTAAACAATTTGTTTTTTCCCTTTCCCTCCCCAAATTATACCAACATCAAATACAGTGAAAACAGGGGTTATACCGTAGGGGAGGGACATACAAAGCAACAAAGAAATCATCTTATAAATATGTTAGAAACAATAGCAAGAAAGAAAAACCATTTGAGTCCTTATCTTGAGGTTCATTTCGCCTAACATCAACTTATCTAACCTTTTCTGCTTGTCTCAGACATATACTAGTTATTGCAAATAAGGGAAACCATGGGACCTATGTTTCTTTGGGCCTGGCTTACTTCACTTAATATATTTTTTTTTCAAGTCTTTCCATTTCCTAACAAATGGGGCCATGTCATTCTTTCTGATGGAGGCATAGAATTCCATTGTGTATATATACCACATTTTCTTGATCCATTCATCTACTGAGGGGCATCTGGGTTGGTTCCATATCTTAGCTATGGTAAATAATGCTGCAGTAAACATAGTTGTGCTGGTAGCTTTAGTATGGTCTTGTTTGTGATCATTTGGGAAAATGCCAAAAGTGGGATTGCTGGGTCATAGAAGAGCTCTATGTGGAGCCTTTTGAGGAACCTCCATATTACTTTCCAAAGTGGTTGAACAAGTTTCCCTTCTCCTCATTTTGCACAGTAAATTAATAAAATTTCCTTTCTTTCCCTCAAAACCTTGTTCTCATTATTTGTGAATTGGCCCCAAACCAGAGACTAAACTTTCAGTTACAATGAGAATTAATCACAATCCAGAGAGAAACACTGTATTATAAAAAAAAAACAGAGAACCTAACAATCCAGCCATTTCTCACTTACCCAGCCAGACCCTACTACTCTTTTTTTCCCCCAGTACTGGGGGTTGAACTCGGGGCCTTGTGTGTTCTAAGCATATGCATTATCACTTGTGCCATCTTCCTATCTTCTGTTGTTTTTAGCTTTTCTTTTGCATGGGGATGGGGGGAGAGTTAGGTAGAGTCTCACTAATTTTGCCCAGGGTAGTCTTAAACTTGCAGTCCTCCTGTCTCTGCCTCTCATGAAGTTAGGATTATAGGTGTACATCACCACATCCATCTCTGACCCAACCGAAAAATTCCACCAGGCCAATACTTCCGATACTGTCACCTTGGGAAACAACCTACATCCAGGCCATAGCAGGTGAGAGTATTCATAGCAATAACACAGGAAACAAGCCCCAAACCCACCAGTAAATAGGTGAACAGTGGCATATCCATGTAGTAGAGTATCAGGTAGCACTGAAATTGAACAAACTATAGCATCCTAAAACAGTGTAGGTAAAGCTCAAGCACCATGTTGACTAGAAGCAACCAGATTCCACTTATATGAAATGTAAAAACACAAACTAACCTCTATCTTCTGAAGATTCAGACCTCTATGGAAAAACTGTCATGAAAACTAAAAAGAGATGATCACATTTAGTATGGCTGCATTCATTACAGATAAAAGGATTGAAACAGTGAATGAGGACAAGTAGGGTTTTTGAGCTCCAGGAATGTTGCACATCTGAACCTGTGTAGTGGCTAAATAAATATTCATCTTTATGCAAATTAATTAAAGGTAAGCTTCATGTTTACACTCTATCCTTTTTTTTTCTTTTGTATTTTCATTTGTATTTGTGTTTGTGCATCGGCATCTGTCTCTGTATACACACCAGTATTGGGGACTCTAATCTTGCTCATTCATTTGCTTAAGGCTGGCTCTCTATCACTTGGTGATTTATTGGAGATAAGAGTCTCTTAGATTTATCTGTCTGGGTTGACTTCAAAGCTCAATCCTCAAATGTCAGCTCTTGAGTAGTAGAATTACGGGCATGACAGCCAGCTTTCCTGGATAGCATGTAAATGGCATGTGAAAATGTGTGAAATTTTCTTCTATGACTGTATTTTCATTATCTATTCATAATTATTTGCTTGCTATTGGAAGAGTTATCTCACTCATTTAAAGACAATAATCTCACAGGCACAAAATGAGTTTATAGCTCACCTTTCATTATAAAAATAGAGCAGAAAATTCTATCTCCCTTATTTCTGCCTACTATTCTCATCATATAGTTTATATTTTCTCTCTTGAACACACAGAGAGAGAGAAAGAGGGGGGGAGAGAGAGAGACTACAGTTGGATTTTGAATAACAAATTGGGATAAAATTGGACAAGGCTAAAAGGTTAGTGAAGTTAAGAAAAGATGTCATCATGAAGCAATTTCTTTTATTCCTGTCAGGACGCAAAGATCCATTGGGAGGAGGACATAATGGCTCTTTTCCAGTGAACTTTTCAAAGGAATGATGGGGTCACTGACATGCAGACAAAAAGAACTATCCAGTTCCAAGGAAACTCAAAAAAGGAATTTAGGTCCCCTAGGTCAATATCAGATCAGCACTCAAGACAGTAGGAGCTAAATACATTAAAAACTACTTTCTTTGAAGTCCTTACAAGATTTGGAGTGACATTGCCCTTAGTTTTGTTCAGTGGAGGGCATCTGACATTAAGAGCAAAGAGCCTGGAATCGGTCATTCTGTTCAAGCTGCAAAAAGGTGACTTCACCAGTGAGAGATGGGGAGACAGGAAACAGTAGAAAGCTCCTTCACACTACAGTACTCAAGCCCAGACCTCATGATGAATCTCTGGCATGAACAATGTTGCAGAATATTCATGGGCAGACAGACTGTGCTAGAGCAAGGTTAGGATGAAATTACTTCTTTACAGTGGAGACGCCAATAGGAAGTTTATCAGTGACTCAAAGACTATAGCATTGGCTCTCTCGGGATTCCTTTCAACACTCATAATATCCAAAGCAAGTTTGTCAAAAGCACTTAAATTCAGGATATTTGGCCAGTTGATCATTATTTGAAAAAGGAATTTTTCCCATTTAATCAATTAGATTCCTGAGAAGCTAAAATGCAAAGAACATGTTTCATCTTAATATTCCAAACACTTCACAGGGTTGGCATATGATGTTTATTAACTGAATTGAAAGGATGGATTTATCTTTATCCTGTAAAAAAAATCTATTAAGACCATTTTCTAAAAATGCAAATGTAGCCTGAGCACACCATGACTTCAGTCCTGTTGGCTTTCATGAAAATGCTTTTAGGTATTCAAGGAACAGACAATTCTTAATATTTAAACCCTTTAAATGAATTTTTAATTGCCATCTTTCCAATTAATTCCATGGGCCAGATTTATCTTCTATTGCATTTTCTCCACAGTTGCAATAAATACCAGAAAAAACCAAAGAGGCAAAAGGATGGAAACTACATCTTCAGTTCCCCAAACTGAAGTGGTAACTGCGGTGGCCAGCAGGTTGGAAATGGGCTCTGTGTTTTTGTTTGAGAAGGACCTCGAAGTATAAAAAATAACAATTAACCTATTCAACAGAATACCTCACACATTTCTGAAAGAGTTCAATTGAGTTTGGGAAGAATAAGGAAATGAGATAAATACATTTCTTTCAAACAATAAAACCTATTCAAGATACAATAATTAAAACTCTATGCCAGAAACAAAGTAACAAATAATTACGCAAAACAATACACTGAGTTACATAAGTTTAGCTCAGAGTTTAATAGTTCTGCCTTCACAAGTATAGGTCTGTATGAATTAAGATATATAATGGGTACCTCAAAAGAGGAGGGGGGAGCTGGGAAGGTGGTTCAGTGGTAGAGTGCTTGCCTTGCATGCATGAGGCACTGGGTTCGATTCCTCACCACCACATAAGCAGAAAAAGACACCAGTGGCTCTGTGGCTCAAGTGGTGGAGCGCTAACCTTGAGCTGAAGAGCTGAGGGACAGCACCCAGGCCCAGAGTTCAGACCCCATGACTGATGAGGGGGGGGAGGGAGGAGTGTTACATATCAGTGGGAAATGGCAGATTAAATCAATTGATAGGGAAGAAAGAGAATGCCATTCATTAAAATAAGCGATTAGAAATCTATTTTAAACTGTATACAAAAACTCCAATAGCATTAGGGAAGCAAATATTTTTCAAACATACAAAATTTTTAAAAAGAAAAGATGTGAGTATACTTATAATCATGGGTCTTTCTAATAGTAAGTATGAAATCAGTCATCAACAATGGTAGATGTAGGGGAAGCATACATCAGTATTTATGTTCATGCAAAAAAACCGTAAAAGGAATAGCAGACATCGGAAGAGTTGTAAAATGACCAAGTCACCGAAGCTAAATGTCTTTAGGGATCAGGTGACAGCAACTGAATGTAAGAAAAAAAATTGAAATCCTCTCAGAGACAAAACTAGAAAATGCCATGTCCTCAAGACATGCATATTCAAAGCAGAGCCGTCAAGGGCAGTGGTGAAAGTTGGACCAGGTGGGAGGTGAAGGGAATGGGCTCACTACAAACCTCAAGCCGAAGCAGCTGACTAAAGCTGCCTCAAATTATGAATCACACCAAGAAGGGCAATTGCAATGACCTTTCTTTTTTGGAGATGAAAAAGCAGCATCTGAGAATCTCAAATCCTGTTCGGTTTGGATGCCAGAATGCAACTTAACTTCTGATATCACATAGAGAATATATATGATGTTCAGAATCATCTATTCTGTGTATGTACACTAATACTGAGGCTTGATTTCAGGGCCTTGTACTGTCTTTTAGCTTTCTGAATCAAGGCTAGTACTCTCCCACTTGAGCCACAGCTTCACTTCTGGCTTTTTGGCAGTTAACTGACTCATGACTTTCCTGTTTCTGTCTGGTTTTGAATCATAATCCTCAGATCTCAGCCTTCTGAGTAGCTAGAGTTACAAGGCATGACCTTCCAATGTGTGACAGAGTCCATGCTTTAAATATTTCATGAGAAAGGAGTCACTGAAGTCTATGGCTTGGAAAGCTCTTATTTCATCCCTCCACCTAACAGGAAAGCTAATGCCTCAGGAAAGATTAGCCTTTAATATAGCCTTTAAATACAGCAAACAAGGGGGCTGGGAAGGTGGCTCAGTGGTAGAGCGCTTGCCTTGCATGCATGAGGCCCTGGGTTCGATTCCTCAGCACCACATAGCAAAAAGAAAAAAAGCCACAAGTGGCACTGTGGCTCAAGTGGTAGAGCACTAGCCTTGAGCTGAAGAGCTGAGGGACAGTGCCCAGGCCCAGAGTTCAGGCCCCACAACCGGACCCCCCCCAAAAAATACAGCAAACAACAACATAAAACAGGAATGTTCTATAAAATACAAATTCTAGGGCGAAATATAGAAAAGAACCTTAAAGTATTTTTTCTATGAACACCCCCCCCCACACACACACACAATATCGCCCTGATCAGATAGAGACTACAATTACAAAATGAGAATGATTATTGCAAAGATTAGAAATAGAAAAGCTCGGATGTTAAATAGGAATTGTATAGAGGAAATAAAACGAGAACCAAGATATGTTTGGAAATCATTAATTTACAAAATTTCCCTCTCCTCAAACAACCCAATCTAAAACTTTGAGAACGTGCTGTGAGCATTGATGTGGAATATTCACATTTGTGTGTGTGTGTCTGTGTTGCAGGGAGATGTTGACTTCCCAGGTGAGGAGTAGCAGGAGGAGGCTGTCCTCAAGACATGTCAGGTCAGGAGCAGATTGTTCACATTAGGATAGAGGATGACAAATAGTGACTGAAGAGTCCGGAGATCAGTCCTATGAAGAGAAATGAATCGGGTACATAAAAATGCCAAGACCAGGCTTCCAAGAGAGTGAAGATACTATAAAAAAAAGGGGGGGAAAGGAAAGAAATTAAATTGAATCCTTAGATGTACATTGGAATTGGGAATCAAACCTCATGGTTTTAAAATATACGTGGAAATATAGACCTAAGTGTGTGTGAGAAAGGGGTGGGGGGAGTGACAGAGAGATGGGGAATAGAGAGAGAGGGAGAGAGAGAGAGAGAGAGAGAGAAGCAAGGGAGGGGCTAGAAGAAGTGACACATCATTAAAAATTAGCATACCAATATTCAGTCCTAGTTTATAAATACTGTTCTCCACTAAAAGGAACCAGAATTCTTTGGCAGAATCAATAACTCCATATCTGAAGCAAGACTCCAGATCTGATTCCAATCAAAAAGTACAACATGAGCCTGAAGCATCTTATTGTGTATAACTATAAGAAATATTCAAAGATGGATGGGATGAGATGGAATTTCAGTGTTGTTTTCATTTGCATTTCTTTTATGGACGGAGATGTCGAGCATTTCTTCGTGTGTCTATTGGCTATTCTTATCTTCAGAGAAGTCTCTCTTTAAGTCCTTAGGCCACTTGTTAATGGGGTGTTTGTTTCTTTAGGGATTTATTTTGGGGAGATTTATTTTTTGAGCTCTAAGTGTATTTTAGATATACTTAGGCCCTTGTCTGTTGTATGACTAATGAAGATCTTTTCCCAATCTGTGGGATTTCTATTGATCTTGCTAGCTATGTCCTTCACCATGTAGAAGTTCTGCAGTTTCATGCAGTCCCATTTGTCCAAACTTTCTTTGATTTTGTTGGGTTTCTGGGTCTTTAAGAAAATTTTGACCTGAGCCAAGGAGCCCTAGGGTTTCTCTTATTCCTTCCTGCAATATTTCAGGGTATCTGCTTTTACCTCGAGGTCTTTGATCCATTTGGAATTGATTCTAGTGCAGGGTGATATATAAGGATCTAACTTTAGTCTTCTACAGAAGTTTAACAATTCTTCCAGCACCATTTGTTAAAGAGGCTTTCTTCCATCCTACATTTTTTTGGCTCCCTTATCAAAGATTAGGTGGCCATAGGTGTGCGGGTTCATTTCTGAGTCTTCAGTTCTATTCCATTGGTCCTCAGGCTTGTTCTTATGCCAGTACCAAGCTGTTTTTATTACTATAGCTTTGAAAGAGTTTGAAGTTTGGTATTGATATTCCTCCTGCACTGCTTTTCCTGTTAAGATTTGTTTTTGCTATTTGGGGTCTTTTATTATTCCATATGAATTTTTGGATTGCTTCTTCTATTTCATTAAAGAATGATGTTGGAATATTGATGAGTATTACATTCAATTTGTAGCTAGCCTTTGGCAGTACTGCCATTTTTTGCTATGTTAATCCTCCCAAGCATGGGAAGTTTTTCTACTTCCTTAGATCTGCTTTATTTTCTTTTTTCAGGTTTTTAAAGTTTTCATATAGAGGCCCTTAGCTTCTTTAGCTAAGTTAATTCCTAGGCATTTTTTGAGGCTATTACAAAAGGAGTTGATTTCCTTAATGGTCATTATCAAAATATATAATAACAACAGATGCTGGCAGGGATATGGCCAAAAGGGAATGCTACCACACTGTTGGTAGGAAGGTAAACTGGCTCAGCCACTCTGGACAGCAGTATGGAAGTTCCTCAAAGGACTAAACATAGAGCTCCCCTATGGTCCAGCAATCTCACTCAAATGACCGCAAACAAGGCCACACTAAAGCTACCAGCACAACCATGTTCATTGCAGTATTGTTTACCATAGCTAAGATATGGAACCAACCCAGATGCCCCTCAGGAAATGAATGCATTAAGAAAATGGAATTCTATGCTCCCATTAGAAAGAATGACATCATCTCATTCATAAGGAAATGGAAATTTGGGGGGGGAACCATATTAAGTGAAGTAAGAGAGACCTACAAAAACATAGGCTCCATGGTTTCCCTCATTTTTAATAATTAGTATACATCTAGGATAGTCCTAGCAGAGGAACATAGTAGCTCAATAGCTATATATGTATAAAAAATGATGCTAATCAAAATGAACTCCAAGATATGGAAACAAAAGGTTGTTGTTTTTAATATACTATGTGAAGTTATTTCTTTTTTCATTTTTTTCTTTTGTTTATCACCTGTTGTCATTGAATTTGATTTTGGTACTCTGTGTCTTATATCTACAATTATCTGATTTGGGGAAAGGAAGGGGAACAACAAAATGATGAGACAAAGGACAAAAGGTGAACTAATGCAACAGTGATACTCACAAGACACTATGTTAGAAATGAACTTTACAAGTTGGGATAGGGAGGAGTCAGGGGGGAGGAAAAGTGGGAGAAAACAAAGGAGGGGGTAACAATGTTCAACAAGAAATGTACTCATTACCTTGCGCATATAACTGTAACCCCTCTGTACATCACCTTGACATTAAAATTAAAATTAAGTGATAGACTCTAAGAGATTTCATTTAAAAATACTGACTTAAATACATGAATTAAATTGTGGAATGATTAAAAATAGAGCATTGAAAGTCCTGCCTCATAAAATACCTGAAGAATAAAATCAAAAACTTCACAATGAAGATAAGTGAGAAGCAACCTTGTTTTTTTGGGGGGTCCGGTCATGGGGCCTGAACTCTGGGCCTGGGCACTGTCCCTCAGCTCTTCAGCTCAAGGCTAACACTCTACCACTTGAGCCACAGCACCACTTTTGGCTTTTTTCTTTTTGCTTATGTGGTGCTGAGGAATCAAACCCAGGGCCTCAGGCATGCAAGGCAAGTACTCTACCACTGAGCCACCTTCCCAGCCCCAGAGGCAACCTTCTTAATCAAAAAGGAAGTCTAAATAATGAGCAATGGGATGGAATGCTTTAAAAAAAATAAACTACCAAACATTCTAGGTATTTACTGCTAACAATGCAAAAATTGATTCTAGACATGTAAGAACTAAGAAGCCTAAATTAAGGAATATTCTACAAATTAACTAACTATCAATATTCAAAGTTTCAAAGTCCTAATAGTTAAATAATGTTTGGGAGTTGGTTTCTTTTGTTTTTCATTTTGAATATATTATTTGATATGATCTGAAGCATAGAGGCATTGCACCTTTGGGTTCCTCCCCTAAGAGGATCCTTCATTAGTCTCACTGTGTGTGAGTGCTTAGAGTAAATAATATTTTTTGTTCTAAAGGACATTATTAAGTAAATTGAACAAATGTGAATGAAGTCTAAGTAATCACACATCAATGCCAAGGGTGTGGGTTTTTTCTTTAATTTTGACAAAAAAAATGCAATGAATAAAATAGTAATTTCAAAAAGAAAAGATTTTAAAGACTATGCCAGGTATAAAAGTCTTTCTGGCAAAGGAAATAAAATGTGAACAAGAATAGAGTACAAAAGAAAAGGAATAAAAGCATTAATATAAAAGCCAAGCACCAGTGGCTTATGACTATAATCTGTCTACTGGGGAGGCTGAGGTCTGAGGATCACAATTCAAAGCCAGCCCAGGCAGGAAAGTCAGTGAAACTCTTGTCTCCAATTAACTACAAAAAAAAGTTGGAAGTGGAGCTATGTCTCAAGTGGTAGATTTCAAGCACTGAACAAAAATGCTCAGGGACAGTGCCAAAGCCCTGAGTTCAAGCCCCAGAATAGAACAGAAACAAAAAGAAGGAAGGAAGGAAGGAAGGGAAGGAAGGAAGAGCATAAGACTTATCTATACGTGAAGTGAAACTTTAGGTAGCTGCCTAAATATTTTGTGAATGGTTGATACTTAAACCTGTCCTAATATAGAATTAAGAGAAAAACAAAAACACGAGAGAAGATACAAATCAAGGAAAATAATACCAGGAACAAAATGAATAGTGATTTAAAATCAGAACAAATGATTTTAAGAGATATTTCCTTAGCTCCACTGTGGACTTTAGGAACAGAGGCAGTAACTTTGATGTGACATAAACATTATCCACTAGGATTTCATAAGGAACAAGTATTGATGGGAATTTTTTCAAGGAAATTGAGAAACTTATGAATTTGTGGAATCTGAAGTATGCCAAGAAGTGTTACACATAGATAATGACAAAAAATACACATGGAGAAGTGTAAGACTTTAATTGAATGCATTTACAAAAACTTTGAAAGATGCAATACTTAAATCTATCATTATTGATTCTATGTACTACCAAGTACTTTGAAGATTTTACTTGGTCATGATTGATGAACCAACCATAACAACAATGAATTTAAAGGTTCTTTCTCATGGACTTCACCATTAGCAATCTTGAGTACTTCTGTTGTGAAACCAAAGTTGGATATTCTTAGTTTCCCAAATACTCTGAAGGTCAACAATAGCAATTGTAAAGAAATTTCTGTTTGTGACATTTTTCTGTACAGGGTTGAGATTGAAATATTTTGTAATGAGATGCCTCAAAAACTATTAATAGACCTTGGATGGCTTTGGGCTTCTGCTACAGACTTGATAATGTTTCTTAATGAATTCAACCAAAAATAACAAAGCAAAAACTGTGCTCATATGTGAAACTTATTCAACAAGAAAGTCATTTCAATGGCAACTCTAATTTGAATCTCAACTACTGTCAAGCTGTTTCATATATTTCCCATGCTGTCAAAAGTTAAAACAAGAAGTGAGATTCCATTTCCACAGATTTGCTGTAGCTCTGTTACCCAAGTCCAAATTGCTGTAGCAATTTTTTTCAGACCTGGTGCATGAAAGAAGAATCACCAATATTTCATATTTTTTGTTTTCATGTGTGGCCCTTTTGAGTCTCCTGTAAGATTCCTACTCATTCCGTGATAATTTCCCCGCCAGCTCCATAATTCTGTCCTGTTATCTGGCAAAAGTACCCCTAAACATCCCAATTTTCTTCCTAAGCTCAATTCCTATAGTAACTATTATTGCTTTTTCATTTGACTCTTCCTGTATAAATTTGCTACATCTTGTATTTCAGCTTGCACAATCAATATCTCATCTTTCACACTATGAGTTCCTTAAGGAAAAGAAAACTCCATCTTAATGAGTAGAAGTCTCAGCCCTTGTCAGCAATACCTCTATTACCAAAAAAACATTGGTTGATCAGCTGTTGAAAGAAGCATTTTGATAGATTCACATAAACCAATGAATGGGAAACCATGGAAAAGACTCGGCAGCACTTCGGCTCTTACAAACGTAATTCAATCGGCATTTGCTGCATATTTACTTACATATGGCTAGATATGGAAATGAATCTGAAGTTGTCTCTACCTTCAAAAATAACAGACAGTTAAAATTGTTTACTACTGTGGTTCTCAACAAGAGGCTTATTTTACTCTCTAGGGAACAACTGACAATGCCTAGGGCTATTATTGTTGGTTAAAAGTGGGAGAAGAGCTGGGCCAGGTAGCTCACACCTGTAATCTTAGCTATTCAGGAGGCTGAGATCTGAGGATCATGGTTCACAGCCAGCCAGGGCAGGAAAGTCTGGGAAGCTGTCATCTCCAATAAACAACTAAGAACGAGCCAGAAGTGGCTCAAGTGGTAGAGCACTAGTCTTGAGCCTGAGAAGCTCAGGGACAGAGCCTAGGTCCTGAGTTCAAGCCTCAAGACTGGTGTAAGAAAGCAAGAAAGAAAGCAAGAAAAGAGAGAGAGAGAGAGAGAGGGAGTGAGGGAGGGAGAGAGGGAGGAAGGAAGGAAGGAAGGAAGGAAGGAAGGAAGGAAGGAAGGAAGGAAGGAAGGAAGGGAGGGAGGGAGGGAGGGAGGGAGAGGGAGGGAGGAAGGGAAAGAGAAGAGAAGAGAAGGGAAGTAAAGGGAAGAGAAGAGAAGAGAAGAAATAAAGTGGGAGGAGAAGATGTTACTGGCATGCAATGAATGAGGCAAGGGATAAGGTAGAGAACATCTACAGCACACAGTGAGCCTTTCACAGTAAAATACTTGCCCCAAATGCCAATAGTAACATTAGGGGTGAGACACCCTAACTTACTTGTTTAGTGTAGGATGATACATGTGACAATAGTTATTGTTTTTGTCTTTGAGTCATGAAATTTCACATGACTGTGTCTGTTTTTTCATCTGAATCAAGGATTGATGGTCTTATTATTCACCACCATGTCACTAGACTAAAATCTCTAGGAGGCTGGAGATCAGGCTCTTCTCTGATAACTCAGTAACGTTTATTGAATTTGGAGCTCAACAAATATTTGCTGGATGCATAATTTAAAAGATTTAAACAGACAAACAGAAGGGGGCGGGGAGGACAGAGAAGAAAAAGTATAGATAGATAAACAGTCACATCACAGGTGTAGCCCAGTGGTCATGATCTCAATCCTTCCTGTGACAGTTTCTGGAGAAGCTGTATGCATTGGAGGAGAGCAGCCTGAGCAAGGTGAACATGTCTCTGAGGCTTTGTAGGTTGTCTGGTTCTTCCTGGATTTCAAGATAGCTGCAAAGTGACCACAGAGAGAATGGCTCAGGACAAAAGACATAATACAAAGTGGAGACTGGGATGCCTGGCCTTTATCCTGATTTTAGTTAGTTTGTGGGCCTCATTTGAGGGGTCAGTGTTCCTCAGCAAAAGCAGCTTTGGGGCACCTGTGCACTAAGAATACAAGGAATCTAAAAAAGCAGTCTGTCAACATATTACATATATATATATATATATATTACATATATATAATTTTTTAGCCAGGCCTGGGGCTTGAACTTAGGGCCTGGATGCTTTCCCTCAGATTTTCTGATCAAGGCTAGTCCTCTACCACTTGAGCCATAATGCCATGTCCAGGTTTTTCTGTTTCTGAGAAATCAAACCCAGGGCTTCATGCATGCTAGGCAAGCACTCTACCACTAAACGACATTCCCAGCCTGACATTTTTTTTTGCTATTCCTGGGGCTTGAACTCAAGGCCTAGGCACTGTTCCTGAGCTTCTTTTGCTCAAGGCTAGCACTCTACCCCTTGCGCCACTTCTGACTTTTTCTGTGTATTGGTAGGGAGGAATGGAACCCAGGGCTTCATGCATGCTAGACAAGTACTCTACCACTAAGCCACATTCCCAGCCCTGTCAATGTATTTTTTAGCCCCCTGAATACCTATAATTTTCAATACAAACCTCAGAAAGCTTGTCCAGAATTTCTAGCTAGCTTGGGAATGCTTAGAAAAAAGTGTTTCTTCTCTGGGTATTACAAAACACATCTGAGGCCTCAGCTACTGAAAAGTAGAGATTGGGAGGATCATGCTTCCTGCCTAGCCCAAGAAAAAGGTTAGCAAGACTATTATCTTAACAAGCAAGCCAGATATGGTTTCTCTACCTGGAATATTTGAAACCTTTATGTCTCTCTGGTTGTTCAGGGTAGAAGGTTGAGGAGTTTAGTGAGAGAACTAAGCTAGAGCCTTCCTTGTTGAAAGAAGCTGTCCTTAGCCTCTGTGCTACATTGTATTTGCTCTATTCTACCTTGGTAGATTTTTCTCTACACCATTTGCATAAGGAAGCACAAGTGAATTGGAAGGTCAATGACAGCCAGGAAAGAGGCTACTGGCTGGAGTCACGCTGGGATCCTGTCAGAGTCACGGGTTGGGATGGGAGACGTTGTCCCCAAAGGTTCCCGCCTCAAGGTGAACACGGAGGAGGTAGAAATCAAATTTAAGCAGACTGTATACACATTCTCCTCGTACTGCCTGTCACAGGACCACCCCCAAATGGCTGGCCTTCTTTCAGTATACTTAGGTTTAAAAAAAAAAAAGCTGACCAAAGCTGATACCAGTTAGCCAAGGTCAATGCCTGAGTTATATTTAACAATCTGAGAGGCATCTAGGTTTCAATTTTACAGTACAACTCTTTTTTTTTCAAAAAAAGTTTTATTTTATTTTGATTGTTGTGGTAGAGGTGATACCCAAGAGGGGTTACAGTTACATGAATTGAGTAATGAGTATATGTAAAACCCTTTGGTAAGTAAAAGCTTTATAAAATGCCACAAACACAGCTATTCAGAGGGTACAGAAGCATCTATGACCTGTGGTGTGAGCAAGAATGTCCCCTCTTCAAAGTAAAGTGCAGGTTGGGTGTCAGTGTATGAGGATCAAGGTTCAAAGCCAGACCAGGCAGGAAAGTCCATGAGACTTTTTATCTCCAATTTAACCAGCCTAGAGCCAGAAGTGGGGTAGAACTGTAGCCATGAGCACAAAAGCTCAGGGACAATGTCCAGGTCCTAAGTCCAAATTCTCAGGACCACACACACACACAGAGAATGGGGAAAGGAGAACACAGCTGTATCTGAGGACTACCAGAGGACTCCTGCAGCTCCCTCACTTTGGTTCCTCTGGAGTTCCTGTGGTCAAGTCTGCACACCCCATTCCCAATCTTCCTGGGTCCAGGCATTTATTTTCCCTTTTTAGCCAACAGTTGCTCGGGAGCCATCTTTAGAGGTCACAAAGCTCTCCCCTCAGTTTACCGAGTGTAAACAAGTCACAGAGAAGGGAGAGATTTGCCCAAAGTCACATACACAGCCTATGGGAGGGAGAGTGGATAATGGAATCGGGGTGGCCCAACTATCATTCTCCTGTACCCAACTGTTGTCTCATTCTGATCTCTAAGGAGTGTTCACTGCATCACAGACTCTTCTTCAGAGAATAGTCATTCGGGGAATTTCAAGGAACTCTATGGAAGTACCACAAAGGCCTCAGGATAAAAATCTTATTTCATCTTGTGAAATAGGGAGCTTCTTTGTATTTGTATTCCTATGAGCAAGAAAGAGTTTAGGGTCAGAATGATACTGCTTCAGTCCTCCAAGTTTAGGCTGTGTCGAGATGGAAAATTCAGAAAATTATATTTATTTTCAGACATTCAATGATCCTAATTTTTTTACAAGGAAAAAAGTCATCTCCTTTCTTAAGTCAACATTAAAATTATACTTCACAGCCTTCAATTTGATGATGGTCTATGGAAATTGTTTTGAGAATATAATTTCTGCTAAAAAAATTATAAGGTGGGCACCAGTAGCTTCTGACTTTAGTTACTCAGTAGGCTGAGATCTGAGGATTATAGTTCAAAGCCATCTCAGTCAGGAAAGTCCATGAGACTCTTATCTCCAATTAACCACCAAAGAACGGGAAGTGAAACTGTAGCTCAAGTTGTAGAGAACTAATCTTGATCAAAAAAGCTCAGGCCCTGAGTTCAAGGTCTGTCACTGGTAGCAAAAAAATATAGAGGTAAATGTGAATTTTTTAAATGTAAATGGTGATATCACATAGTGATGATAACAATTTTAATGTCCAGAATTATTCTTAGCTATCATATTTTAAATTCATAATTACAAATACAATTTAAAAATACCAGGTTGTATACTCACATGTTTCATTTTTACATTAATACCACCTGAATGACCCATTACCATTCCTTTATAGCTAATTCTACATTTGGAATATTTCCCTATTTGAATAGACTTTGCCAAAAATAAAGAATTTGTTAGTGCTGGAATAACTTCCTATAAAGATCAATCAATGTTACAGATGAAAAAGCTTGCTGGATTTATGTATAATCTAAATGCAAGTTTCTAAATAATAGAAAATAGCTTTTTATTTGTAAACAAATAAAACAAATGAGTTCCAAGTCTGGCTCTGCCCTGCCACTTCATTAGCCATGTTATTTACTCTGTGTGTCTTAAAGTTTAGATTTGCTATGTTTAGTTTTGATAATTTTGTGATATGTAAGTAGGTTTGTGAATGCAAAGAATCAAACAAGAAGATTTGTGTTACCAGGGGAACAACTAGTGTTTGCTTTGTTCATTGTACATACTGGTCAAATTTTAACAAGATTTTAAAAATGAATAAGGGGATCAATTTGATTAAAGTACCGTGCATGCACGTGAAACACCAAGGTAAAATGACTTGGAACAATTAGCTTATACTTTAAAAATGAATGACAGGAATGTAAAGCAGGTTCTGTAGGGAGAGATTTCTAGAGGGAGGGGAAGTGAATAGAAAGCTTGAAGGAGGGTAAATGTGGTCAAAGTATTTTATGTACATGTATGAAAATAGAATCACAAAGCCTGCAGACACTGAAGTGGAAGTGGAGAGAGAGAGGAGGAAGAGTAATGGAAGGGGTGATGGAATCTAATCAAGGTACACTACAGCCACAAATAGATAGGTTAACATGAAATCCTCTTATATATCTATACCACCTTTTCTTGATCCATTCATCCATTGAGAGACATCTGGGCTGATTCCATTCCTTGGCCATGGTGACTTAGTGCTGCAATAAACATGGTTGTGCTGGTGGCTTTACTGTATGTCTTGGGTAAATTCCCCAGAGTGGAATTGCTGGATCATAGGGTAGTTCTATGGTTAATTTTTTAAAATTAAAGTTTTTTTTGTGAAAATACTGTACAGAGGGGTTACAGATACATGAGCAAGGTAATGAGTACATTTCTTATCCAGTATGGTTGACTCCTCCTTTGTTTTTCCCCTACCATCCTTTCCCTCCCACCTCCTCAACTACACACCTCCACTCCACCCCCCCCACCCCCGCCTAAATTGTAAAGTTCATTTTTTCGACATAGTGTCTTGTACATCTCATTGTTGCAATGGGTTAATCTGTATTCTTATTTAAACAATTGATTTTTTCCCTTCCCCTCCACAAATTATACCAACATCAAATACAGTGTAAACAGGGGTTATATCACAGGGGAGGGACATACAAAGCAAAAAAAAAATCACATGGTACCTTATAAATATGTTAGAAACAATAGCAAAGAAGGAAAAAAACACTTGTGTCCCTATCTTGGGGTTCATTTCACTTAACATCATCTTATCTATGGTTAATTTTTTGAGGAATCTCCATGCTGCTTTCCAGAGTGATTAAACACCAATGCTGTATTCGTGTTGGCTCCCTTTTGGTTGCATCCTTGCCAGAATCTGTTACTGTTTGTTTTCTTGATAATAGCCATTCTTACTGAGGTGAAGTGGCATCTCAGTGTTGTTTTCATTTGCCTTTATAGTCAGATGTTGAACATCTCTTCATGCTTCTACTGGCCTTTTTTTACTTTATCATGTGAAGAGACTCTCTTTTTAGCTCATTAAGCCATTAATTGAGTTGTTGGTGTTTTGAGGGTTTAAGTTCTCTATATATTCTGAATACTTGGCCATTCTTCCATTCTGCAGGTTCTCTTTTCAGTTTGTTGGCTATGTCCTGCCATCCTGTTTATCATCTTTCTTTGATTTGCTATGCATCTAGATCTTTACTCAAAAAGTTTCCACCTGTGCCCTGGAGCCCTAATGTTTCCCCTATTTCCCTACTTCCCATATTTATGGTCTGAGGTATTACATTGAGGTCTTTGTTCTATGTTGAACTAATGATACTGTACCATTTGTTAAAAAAAAAATGAAGACCTGGGGAAAATTGTTAAGTGCAAGCCCATAGAAAAGCTAGATTTAGTTTGTAAACTTATAAGCAAATACTTTGGGTGGTATGAAAATGTACACAAATTTGTTAATGGAAAGGGATAACTTTACCTTAGATAGGTAAAGTGAAAGTTCAGCCAACACATGAGGAAGCAGGTACTCCAAAGGGTGAGCAGAGTCAAAGGGAAAGGAGTAGACAAATGAAGGGGAGAAGAAAGGAGAATGCACTGAAGAATCCAATGCACATCCTATAAAATTAAGAAGAGTGAGAGGAGTAAGCAGGGGAGGGTTGGGTGAGAATGTTCAAAGGGGTGACATTGACCAAGACGTATTTTATTCATAGACTTTTGTTAAATGGCAAATACTTCATACAACTCCTTAAAGATAAAAAGAAAATGTACAAGTAATGGATGTACAAGGGTACAAGTAATGGATGTGAATACAAATATGGAAATATTATTATAATGCTCTGTTAAAATGAATACTGCAAGTGCATGAATATATCTATAGATTTTTAAAAAGTTATTTTGAGACTAAGGCCATCTTCAACAGTGAAAGGAAGAATAATTTCAATTCTGTATTTTATAGAAAACAAAACTTTCCATTTTTTTTCCTTTACTCAGCTTTGACTCCTTTATCCCCTGAGATGAACTGATAGGACCAAAGACTTTCAAGCGAAAACTACATGACTGCTCCCTGACCAAGGCCCCATTAAGAGTCAGCTCTCCCAGAAAAGAAAGGGTAAGGGGTGGCCCAAAATGTAAACAGTCTCATCTGAACTGCCATACCAAATTAAAGCTAAGTATATTTAGAAATATCTTGGAATTTCATATGGTGATCGAAACTTTTCTTTTGGAAATTGCTTGCTAATTTTTATTCACACTGACCCAGGCCTGTAATCTGCCTGATACTTCCTGAATGTTAGGGTCCAGTTGTGCATGAAAAACTCTGAAAATTAGAAAAATAAGTTCACACTAAATCCAGATAAGCATCTGAGTGATAGAGGAATTGGTGGTTTGTAAAACATGATGCTTTTGAATGTACTGCAAATAAGGCATCACTATAAATGAGAACAGAGAACACAATTACTGTACAAGCACACCTTGTTGTCTACCAAAACATTTTCCAGCTAAATATTGGAAGCAGATAAACAATTATCCATTGGTGAATACTTACAGTGCCATACCATATATCCTTTATCTAATGAAAACATTATAGCGTATGTGGTCCACTTTAAATATTTGCCATTTTATTCGGAGATAAGCACTAATTGCATCCGTTTAATTACTTAGAAATTCATTCATACTTACCTGCTATCAATTAAACAGCAGAGGACGATGCTCTATCTAGAGAGAGGTTTACTGTCTTGATCTGACTATGCAGAGTGTGACATATGCTCCCCTTCAACCCCCACAAATAAGATGGAAATGAGTCAACCTTTGGGCGATTCAAGGGAAGAGGTTCAAGAAAACATTTATCAAGATAAAACTTGAGATACTGCATTCGTCAGTTTTCTGTAGCTATAACAAAATGCCCGCAAGTGGGTTCTTCATAGAGTGATTTGTGCAGCATCCAGTGTCAGACGTTGACTGTTCATGCATGCTCTGGCAGCCTCAACTTTTGGTGCTTGGCTCCTTCCTGTGTGTGTACACCATGAGGCGGGATGGTGGCAGGAGTATGCAGGAAAGGGGGAAATTCCATGGTGAAGCCAGGAAGGGATGTCTTGTTTTGTTTTGTCTTTCAATAACAACTCACTCTTGCCAGAACTCCTGCTGTCCAGCATTACTCCTTTCCAATGACTTCATTCCCAAAGACCTAATCGCCTCCCATGAGGTTCCTCCTCTTACAGGTGACACCAATTCTCCATCCCGACTCTGGCCCCCCAGGCCTCCAGTACATGGATCCCTGAGGAGCAAACCACATCCTAACAATAGCAGGTACCTTCTATCAGAATGTGGCACTGCTTTAGGGGGCACCAAATCTCAGGAGTTCAGCAGCAGCTGATAAGCAACAACTTTGGCTAAATTCCAAGTCAGAAACTCTCGCTTAACAAAGTAATAATTTGATCTAAAACTAACAACATCCAGTCATGGCCAGTACACTAAATTCTCTCAGTAATTTTTTTTTAAGTCACTGGAAGGAAACTTCCAATTGATTATATGGAAGTGTGTGTGTGTGTGTGTGTGTGTGTGTGTGTGTAGTGGTGCAGAAGTGAGCCTCTTAAATTAGCTCCAGAAGCCACCTACCCAATCTTCACACCTCTTTTTAAAAGTAAAATTAGACATAGATTGCCTGTCTCTCATTTCTTCTTAGATAATTCTGCTCCGTAGCTTCAGAGATTTCAAAAGTTTTTCACTGGCTAGCTTGATTTTTCTCTGTCCACTCAGAAACCAACTATGCCTATATCTTTTATTTCTACCTCAAAAGAGAAAGGCAGAGGGCAGAAGACAAACTATTCTTAAGGATTCTTTTTTTGGGGGGGAAGGGGGGGTCCGGTCGTGGGGCCTGAACTCTGGGCCTGGGCACTGTCCCTCAGCTCTTCAGCTCAAGGCTAGCGCTCTACCACTTGAGCCACAGCACAACTTCCGGCTTTTTTTTCTTTTTGCTTATGTGGTGCTGAGGAATCGAACCCAGGGCATCAAGCATGCAAGGTAAGCGCTCTACCACTGAGCCACCTTCCCAGCCCCGACAAACTATTCTTGAAATAAGTAAAACCAGGTCCCACCCAAGGACCGAAGACTTTGCTCTTGTAAAGGCCTCCATTCAAAACTATTAGCCGTACGTAAGGTTACAACTATGATTCCAACCTAAAGGCATTTTATATTATGTTTGGTACACACATGATTTTAGTCAACTTTCTGGGTCTCAGGACAGACTAGTAAATAAGTAGCATGATGATTTAAGTTTCAGAAAAGATGTGTCATCTCTCCCCATCTCTCCGCACCCTGGCCTTAATAGTATAAGAGAGCAAATAGTTTGATAGAAAATTCTGGGAAATAAAAACAAAAACAAACAACAAAACAGGTTTTTAAAATGAGAGCCCAGAAGCTTTTGGACCTATTTTGTAAAGTTTAACAAAGAGTTTGTCCTCTTCACTATGAGTACAGTGTGGGAGGGTACGGTGCAGGAGGGGTCAGTATGTTTGCTGTTAATGTATCTATAATGAAATTCTTCTGGAAAAAAAATGCAACACGTAAAATATGGCAAGTATCACGAATTGTTTGATACACCAATTCTAAACATCATATGGTTGATTTTGGAGAAAAAAATAGCTGTTTGGATACACTTGCTACAAAGGTGGGGCCTAAAAAAATTGGCTGAACCTACAAAGTATAACACAGTGGTCAAAATGAATAAATTTAAACAGAATTCAAACATGTGTAATTAGTATAGAGGCCATGACAACTTCTTTGGAATTGTTTCGGAAACTATAAATTACCTCTTGGATAACAGACATGGATACCTTCAAGATTTTGCTCTAGAATGAAAAGCAAGCACATCAAGTTCTAGAATCGCATAGCAGTTTAAACACTTTGATCTACTGAATTCAAGTCAAATAAAATAATTCTGTAGCAAATAACCAATTGTGCCTAGAAAGACCAGTGGAAGAAAGACTCAGGCTCGGGCAGTTTGATGGCTCATGATTCTCATTCTTATCCCTCCAAAGTTCACCCCAAGGTTGGCTCTAGGAATGACTGATGAGTAACAATGGACACCAAATGCTTCCTCTCCATGCCCAGGAAGTTTGCATGATTCTGCTCCAGCATTCTAACCAAGAATGTTGTGTTTGTCCCCAGCTGGAGCAGTTGACATCATAAATCCTTCATTAGTATTTATGGCCAGGGAAATGATGGTTTGTGTCGACTGGCTTTTTCAGTCAAGAGGGAAGTTGGAGCTGGGTATCTAGTGTGTACTGAAAAGGCCAGACATTATCTAGAAGGTAAGCAAGCTCTTGCAGACAAACCAGGAAGAGAGGCACCAATGATTCATGCCTATAATCCTAACTATTCAGGAGGCTAAGATCTGAGGATCGTGGTCTGAAGCTACCAAGGAAGGAGTCTGTGAGCCTCTCATCTCCAATAAACTACTGAGAGAAAGCCAGAAGTGGCACTGTGGCTCAAGTGGTGGGGCACTAGCCTTGAGCACATAGTGACTTAGGGACAGTGCCCAGGCCCTGGGTTCAAGCCCCAGGAGCAGTAGCAAAAAACAAAAAAAACAAACAAAAAAAAAAAAAACCCACAAAAACAGGAAGTAGAGAAAATGAATCTTGATGGTCACTACCTGGGCATCTGTTTGGAAGACCCTGACTGTACTGAGTCAAAATTACTAATAGAACAGAATTTTCAGGCTACAAAGCAATAACCACCACCAAATTCCAAGGCCAGTATGTTTCTTTTTTTTATTATTACTATTTTTGTGTTTAACTTAAGATAGTTGAACAATTCCATTCATAAGCATTACATTAATTCCCATGCAAAAACCCAAGACCATATATTCCTAATTCCAATTGGCCAAAATTCAACCTTCAGGTCTGGATGTTAATGATCCAAACCAATCAGCTGTTCCACTTTTCCAGTAGTAGACACCATGGCGGTCCTTTGGGAGATTAGCAAACCCCATTTACCCCCTCAAACACCACAGGGTGCCATGAATCCACAGCACAAGGGGAACCAATGCCCCACAGCACCTAAAGCTGGCAAGTCATTTCATTCATGAAGATAGGAAATGTCCATTTCACACCCACAGATACCCTGGTTCCTGCTCGATGGTCAAAGCTGATTTTGAACATGGTATCTTCAGTTTGGGGCTAACTATTCTTCCTTGCCAGTTTTCTCCAAAAATCTCTCTTCATAAAAGAGCTTCTCTCTAGTACTCCAAGAGAAATAAATACAGAAACCTCTACTTTATCAAGTATATTTCTTCCTCGGCTTTAGACAGAGTCAAAGAACAGGTATAAAACTTTAAAAATTTTTCTCTGGGTAAGACAGGAACCAGGAACTCCAAAGGGGGCAAAAGAACACCCTACAATTAAAGGAGAACTGAACCGATTGCAAAGGGTCATTCTATGAACTGAGAGAAATGAGCTAAATGAAAACCATGGCTGTATGTCAACAGCAGATATTAACTTCTACTGAAACACACATCGTAACTCAGACAATGGCAAAGTTTCATTAGTGCAAATAACAATTATCATGGTATATCCTTTAATGGGGTTTTTAAATAAGGCTTCAAATAATTACACACACTAAAACTGACATTTGGAAATCTTAATTCTGCTTAGAAAGCTATGAAACGTACCCTCCAAACCCTCCAAAGTTCGCTAACTCAAGGACAATTACATTCAAAGAAGGTTCTGCATTATTACGTCCAAAGTTTACATGACTTGGTGGGGAAAGCACTCTGGCAGAAGAAATAAATCCAGCCAACACGCCAGATGGTTCCCAGGTTCAGATTCTCCAGTATCCAGTATCCACAGTGATGAAAACTCATTGGGGAAAAAAATAAAGGCAAAAAAAAAAAAAAACCCAAAGATAAGAGACTTCGTAAGCGTCAGAAAGAAGTTTGTTTCCCAAGACCCGCTTAAAAAAAAAAAAAATACGTGCAAAGTAAGAAACAGAAAAAGCGAGAGGGTTTATGGGCGTGTTCATCTATGGCTCAAGTTCTCCTTAAAAAGTCGAACAAACAACAACAACAACTCAACAAAGAAAAGGCCATGACCACAACTAAGAGAATAGAAGCAACGGAGCCAGAAGGCAGAACGTGAAATAGTAATAGACTGTTTCAGAGGCTGCACCATCCTGAAGAACCAGGAAACTTAACATTTGTCCTTAACAAATCCAATCTAAGCTGGATATGTAACACACACACACACACACACACACACACACTCACTCACACACACACACAAAACAGAAGGACAGATCCACATGTGCACGCAACAGGAGACGAGAGTTTTTTAGAACCAGGAGGACAAACAAACAAACAACAAAAAAGTAACAACAACAACCACAACAACAACAAAACACTCAGAAAAATTTATCATCGATTCTGAAATGAGGCCTTGTGACATCGTCGGGGTTAATAAAGACAGAGATGGATTTCCCCGGATTCTCAGTCACCAGCTGTTGGAGTTTTTTGGCCAGACGGTCATCGGGCTGGTTGGGGTCGCCCCCGTCGGACTGCGGGGAAGGGATGCTGGTGGTGCTGCCCCGCCGCTGCAGCTCCAGTGTCAGTCGGTTGGCCGCCTTGACATGCTCGATGGCAGTGCGCAGGTGCTCGGCCGGATCCGAGCGCACCGAGGACAGTTTGCGAGCGTGGAGCATGACCGTCTCCTCCGACAGGTGCTCCAGCATGTTGCACTGGGGAATGAAATAATTGGGGCACATCTTGTTGACCAGACAGTGCTGCAGATCATCAATGAGGCCCAGCAGAAAGTGGGCCGCGTAGTCTTCCTGAGCCAAGTAGTTGGCGGGAAGTCTGTCACAGGCCCAGAGCATCATGCTCCGCAGGTGGTAGGGGCTGATGGCCTTGGGCCGCGACAGGAGTTTAATGATGATGGCTTTGCAGGCCTGGTAGGCCTGCATGAGGCTGCTGGAGATGCATTTCTTCAACTGCACCTCGCTCCTGGCGAAGGATAGCCGCCACTCATTGTCCTTTTTGCCCTTGTAAGAGCAGGCAGGCACCAGGTAAAACCCACTAATCACCTCTTCCTCCGTGATCTTCCCATCCCAAAAGTGGTTCTCCATGAGCCAGCTCTGTGCCACTGCCGGCCAGCCTTTGAAAGACACCACCGGGACGATGTCGTACAACATGCGGCTGCTCCCCACGCCCAGGATGATGGAGATGATGGTCCCGTTTTTCTCCACCTTTTCCACCTTTGGCATCCCCCGCTGGGGTTTCTTCTGGATCTCGGCTAGGACGATGCTGATCGAGTCACAGAACCAGTCGGCCACTTTGGTAGGAGAGAAGAAGTAGTTGGTGGCGCCGTTGATGTGGTCCACGATGGTGCAGCAGTCTTTCCATTTGCTGATGGTGCCCTCGTCGAACAGACGCAGACTCAGCCAGGAGTGGCACAAGGCGGAGTGGCGCATGTCCAGCGTCACAGGCTGGTTACGGTCATGGAGTTTCAGGGCTGGCACCAGCAGGGTAAAGTCCATGTCGTAGTCAGTGCCCCGGGCGTATACATCCAGCTCATCTAAATCCAGGTCCACCACACCTTCCCGCACGCCTCCAGAGAGCAACAGGTACTCGTTAGCCACCGGGAGCTTCTGGTCCAGCTTCTGCACCATTCCTACAGATAAAAAAAAGAAGACATGCCATTACAGGAGGCACGGATGCCGGTGCCGTCGGCATTCTCCTAGAATGCTACTTTCTTTAGTACAAAGTCAGCAGCCACACTGCTGCACGTGTCCAGATGGTAAGTGCTACTTTCTTTCTTGCCCACGTGGAAATTATAATCCATTTATAGGTATATAAATATATAATATATATACACATTTATATATGTATCAGATATGTATCAGATCTAGCGCTGCCACACACACCCAGATCCATTCTGCCCTTTTTCCCATGCCCAAGTGGAAATTATGATCCACATGCACACACACACACACACACACACACACACACACACACACACACACATCAGATATCATTCTGCCCAGGTGATAACACTGTGTTCTGTCTTGCAAGTGCTAGATTCTTCCCTTTCCCAAGTAGAAAATGACAATGGATGATTTTTTTTGGGGGGGAGGCATATACACCCAGAGCTCCTCTTCTTCCAGTCATTGCCTAATGAACAGCTAAGACTCTAGGAAACGTCACATTTGAAGTCTTCCTTACCCTCCCGCCAAATCTTACTTACATGCCTCCCTCCCTGCGGGCTATTCTCCACTTTTCCCTGTTCGCTGACACTCACTCAACGGCTCTTTGGTATCTAATCATCTCTCGGTATCAGTCTTTGTAACTTTTTTTAAAAACCAGCGTTCCCCTCTAAAGTTCTTAAGAATTACTACAAACTAAGATTCCATTATCTGTGGCAATTATTTTACAGCCATGTATTTTGCTGTTCAGAGAACAAGATGTTTCAAAGTGGTTTGAATAGGATCTGTTACCCCAAACTCACATTTGGAGTTCAATCCTCATCGTGACCAATCAATAGGGTTTTATCATCTTGCCCATGGTGTTTACAGTTGGGCCTTTGGGAATAAATCCGGGCTCAAGTCATCTGAGTGGAGCCCCACGGTTGAATCCTGGAGGTTTTATAAGCAGGAGCAAGCAAACACAGGAGGGACACGTGTGTGATCCCTATCTGGCACCACAAGATTGCCCTGTACCACCGTGGCACTCTGCCAGCAAGCATCACCAGATGCAGCCGTCAACCACACACCTTCAGAAAGAGTCTCTTTTCTTATAATTTACTCAGTCCGTGGTACTGTGCAACAGAAACAAGATCACCATGTATATACGCTTTACTACCATTATTGTTATAGAATAAATTGCTCCCCTCAAACCTGTATGGTGAAATCCTCACTTCTGAGGGGATGCTGTTAGAAGGTAGTTGCATCATGACGGTGGAGCCTACAAACAACCTTCACATCCTCATGAAAGAGACCCCCAGGGATCGTCATGGAGGACACGGGGAGAGAAGACAGGCATTGGGGAACCAGACCCTCACCAGATGCAAAATCAGCTGGTGCCTTGATCTTGAAATCCCTCCTCTTCAAAACTGTCAGAAATAAACTGCTCTTGTTTGTAAGTCATCTAGTCTGTGAAACCTTGTTACATAGCCAGAATGGACTATGATGATTATATTTCAAATTTTAATACTCAATTATAAAACTGTGTTCTTTTTTTTATTCTTTTTAAATTTTGGTAGACATATATATATGTATATTGTAAACAGGTGATGTACAGATGGGTTACAGTTATATAAGTAAGGAAATGAATACAATTCTGGTCGAACATTGTTAGCCTCTCTCTCGTTTTCTCCTGCTATCCCTCCCTCTCCCTCCGACTCCCCCCCCAACCCTCCCCACACACACATGTTGCAAAGTTTATTTCCAATATAGTGTCCTGTGAGTATCACTGTTGCATTGGTTCACCCTTGGTCCTTTGTCTTTACCATTCTATTTTTGTAATTGCATGAAGCATGCAAAGTGTCATATTTAGTTCCATTTCCTTCTGTATAGGTAGGCATAGGGCAAATGATCACTTCCTTTTTAAAACACCACTTTTACACCAACTGTGTGTGTGACATGCTACGTTGATTCTTCTGAAACAAAGGATTTGTCCCAACTGCTGGGGGTGCAGCCCCTAAGCGCTGTGTGACTCCACCAGGCAGCCTCAGCCAAGGCCACAGCCTGTGCTGGAATTGGGACTTTGGGCTGCACATACAGTGCCCCTGCTCCGAATACCATCAAGGATCTCCATTCAAGCCTAGAGCTCCTGGCAGAGAACTTGCACAGGAAACTCAGCTTCCGCTTCTATTTGAATCTGCTTTCCTCAGGTAGAGAACAAAGATGTTTCTTAGTAAATATCACTGACTCTACCTTAGTTTCCCAGGGCAAAACAGATACAATACCTGAGCAATCACAGCTTTCACCATCAGCTAAACACAAGAGATTAATTTTCCTTTTTTAAATCACAGTTTGTAAAGCCAATCCGGGTAGAAAATAATCGTAAACATCAAGGCACAGATCTATCTACTTCTCAAATGTCACTGTGATGGCATATTAATCTCATCTTACAATTATAAGAAACACTGACACCAAGGCTACAGACACGAAAGGCTAAGCGTCATTTCTCAGATTTCAGGGGAGGTTGTAAACCTGGTTTCATTATTTCATGGACTCCACATGTAGGTTCAATTACTTTCAAACAGTTCTACATGAACAATGAAATAATCCATGCTTCATTATTTCAAATATTCTGTCACTCCTGCATTTGTTCCACAAATACACATTAAAATGTGAATTGCCATGCTGTGAGTAGTCAATAAAATTGGAAACAATTAGAGCACTATTGTTATCTGGGTATCACTTTTTGTCTTCTCTTGGGTAGAAATTAACGCAGAATTCTTTTTCTTTTGTCCTAGGTAAGAGCACACTGGCCCTAAACATCCAAGTAGGGCTTGTGTATATAATACAATGTATATAGTCTATACCTTAGCAATCAGAGGTAATTTTTCTACCCCCCCCCAAAAAAAAATTCACTGAATTTTGCCTTGGATGGGCACAACTTTGGTGATGAAATTGTAAACTCCCTTCTGCCCTCTGCTGGACTAAAGAAGAAAAATATTAAAACTAACATTTTCCATTGATCTATACATTAACCACAATAGAATAATTAATTTATCATAACAGGCTATTTTATCATTGACAGTAGAACAACACTGTCAATGATGAAATACATTCTGTTGCTTGTGCACCTAGCAACCATGTTAACCCTTTGTTCCAAAGAGCCAAAATGAAAACATTTAAATGTTAGCACCAAGAGTTATATGTAATTTTAGACACTTCCTATTTCCTTTAAGGTACAGGAAGAATTTCACATCAGGGTAAATATTACTGAGGTTCACTTTGTAAGTTCCTGGAAGCTAGAAACGACGTTTCTAAGACCACACTATGCCAGGAGCTTTTCCCTTCCAACATCCACATTGTCATCCAACCACCTCGAGTCCACGATCTTAACAGTTTTACAAAGGATTTGGTACTATAACCTCGATCCTTCTCCAGCACTCTCCAAGCCCGAACATCCCCCTTGAAATTCTCCGAGGCTACACTCAAGAGAAAATAAGGTGACAGCAGCTATTGTGGCAGATGGGTTGCCAGGCAACAAGGAGCCAGGGCCTGGGAGAGAAGAAGACACAGGAGGGGAAATTTCTACTGTACACTTGGGCTGTAGGGACCTGTTCCAACAAGTGTCATCTCTGCACCGGATTCAAGGGAAAGATGATGTGCCTCTGGCCACCTAACCACCACCTTCTCCAAAGCCAGGAGTGGGAAGGATGAAGAGACACACCCACTGCCCAGCCTGTTAACACAGAAGCACTGAGGGGGTGTAGGAAGAACTTATGCCCCCCCTTACCCCTCTGGGGTGCTCTGATTCCTTTCAGGAATGTGCTGCCATATGGTTTTGCTCTTTAGAAATTCGGAAGTGAAACTGTCAGGGTGGAATCCCCTACTTCTTGGTTTCAGTGTATTGTGTAGCTTCTATCTAACCTGCGTGTTTCGGTTTTCATGGAGATGCTAGAACCTCACGGTCTACGGCATCCTTTTAGGCTTTCACTGGTTCTCTTTAGAACATCAAATAGAAAAGAGAGCTGTGTCCTTGACTCCTTTATGTCCCAGTGGACATAAAGTCTCACATTCAAATCCTTTCCCTTCTCTTCTGGAGAACTCTCTATCTCTCTGTCTCTGTCTCAGACTCTTTCTCTCTCTCTTTCCTTCCTTCCCTCCGCTTTTTTTTTGAAAAACAGACTAGTGTTATGGGAACAGGTGTGTGTGTGTGTGTATGTGTGTGTGTGTATGTGTGCGCATGCGTGCAAATGTGTGTAAGAGACTTTGTCGATGCTGTGTCCCCAATTCCCCCCATGCGGCCATGACAGGTCCCTGTATGCCCACAGCTTCTCTCCCCCAGTGCTACAGACCCCCTGCTCCACTCCTCATCAAGAAATGCAGGGAGGGAGTGGCGCTGTGGCTCAAGCGGTAGAGCATTTGCTTTGAGCTGAAGAACACAGGGACAGCGCCCAGGCCCAGAGTTCATGCCCCATGACTGACAAAAAAAAAAAAGAAAAAAAAAGAAATGCAGGGGGTTTGCACACATCTGACAGCCCCCAGTATACATGTGGCTAGAAGTATGAAAGTGTAAGCCAGTAAAAATGTGACTTTCCACGGTCACTCAGTCATGTTAGTTTCCTACGGTGTCTTATAAAAGTAGATCTGAGAGCTCTCCAGAAGAGCTTACCAGCACTGTCAGATCTGCAGGCTTCTCTACCAGCATGTTGACAGTGTGTTTGCTATTAATGTTACATTGTTGATATGCCTCACTAGGCAAAGCACCATTCAAAACACCTGGTGCACAGCAACTTGAGAGAGGTGAGCATTCCTACATACAGGGGTGGGCAGGGGGGACCGTTCTTCCTTGATTATGGGATCAGGATTTGACATGGGGTAAATGGTAAAGGTAGGGAAGCCGCACTTCTCAGTTCACTCCTGGGACCAACTTTCAGAGCAGAGCTGTGTTCAAATACCTTATTCAAGTATTAGTGTCTCAAGCCAAATTCAAAGACCAGAACATTTCTCTTTCACTCTGTTTGATAATAGACCTCCATGCTGATAAAATGCACAGAAAGAGTTCAAATGACACATCTCACCCCCCAGCCAATGACTTTTAGCTCACACAATTTTCTTACCTGTCAGTATTCTCTGTCTGATGATTCATCCATCACCTAACCTCACACAACAGATGGATGTTGAATGAATAAATGGACAGAATAGCCTGGAATACATTCCACAGAGGATGAAATTGCCCACTGTCCATTTGGAATAACTATCAATCTCACACTGTCATTTACACACTTAAGAAATTAAAGAACATTATCTCTGAGCAACAAGCTGTATAACCCACTCGGAGGAGACTCAGGGCAGAAGCTAGGTGATTGTGAATTGTGTACCACAACTTCTCTGGGTAATTTCAGTTTTAAAATAGAAATTAAACTGTAAGTAAAATGTAAAAACTTAGCCCTAGGACAGTCTCCAAAGGACCAATTTTTAGTCAAAAACCTTATCAAGGAATGAACGATAAAAGTAGTACCTAATTACAGTGTGATCTAAGATTTGAATCTACGATCTGATTTTTAAAAAGAGAGATAGAGATTGTAGTGGGTTTTTTTTTAAGGTCTGCAAGTAGACAAGCCATATAGATTCCTCCATTATGAAGTAATTCCTAGTTATGACCAGGAGAGGGCACCATATTCCACTTATTTACTATGTTTCTATCTGGGCTCCAAAGTCACCACCTCCTAGAATGGGAAAACAGAAGTCACTTCAGGGACTAGGACTTGGTAAGACATACTAAAACTACCACCTGGACCTATTTTTCTCTACATTGTCACCTAGTGATTTCACAATTTGCCTTTTAGCTTCCCCTAGAGAAAAGCCTCCGAATTTTGGAGGTAGAATTCCATCTAGGTTGAGTCAAGGCTCAGAGATGCTTTGTCTGGGCAGGCGATGAGATAGGGAAGGAGGCCCAAGGCGAACAGAAGCCCCTGTCACTAGGCACAGAGTTCCAGCTTGTGTTTGAGGTTTGGAAAAAAAAAAATCAAGTTGCAGATGTCAGCATAATGGAGAGCCCTAGAGACACCGAAGAAACAGTCTCTGTAGCCAGGTCACAGCACTACTCTTAATTCAATCTGGTCTTATTGTGTCTGCAAATTGGTAGATCCATTAAATGATATTTTTTAAAGTCAGAAGCTGGTGGCTTATGCCTATCACCCTATCTACTCAGAAGGCTGAGCTGTGAGGATTGTGGTTCAAAACCAGCCCGGGCAGGCAAGTCCATGAGACTCTTATCTCCAGTGAACCATCAAAAAAAAAACCTGGAAATGGAGATGTGGCTCAAGTGGTAGAGTGCTAGTCTTAAGTGAAAAAGATTGCAGACAGCATCCTGAGTTCAAGCCCCAGGACCAGCACCAAAAAAACAAACAGCGAAACTGGGCAAGATAGCTCAGACCTGAAATCTAAACTGCTATTCTGGAGACTTAAGACTGGGAAAGTCAAGATTCCGGGCTAATTCCAGGGAACAAAGTCTCAAGACCTCCAACATCAACCAGTAAAAAGAAGGACACCCTCCTTCCCCCCCCTTACACACACACACACACACACACACACACACACACACACATTCGTGAATCAAAAGCTGGGGATGGTGGGAAATGTGTGCCTGTCATCCTATTTGGGAACAAAAGCATGTGCTGCAGGCTGGCCTTGGCCTAATGGAATGCTATCTTCAAACTATGTCATTCACAAAAAAGGGTGGAGGTATGGTCAAGGAGTAGAGTACCCGCACGACAAATGCCAAGGTCTTGAGTTCAAAACCTAGTGCCATAAAAAAATAAAACATAAATAAACTTTAGAAGCCTGGATGACTAATAACAAAGGAAGTCCATTTTTAACCTGGCTTCAAGACAAAAAAAAAATCATCAGAACAAACATGGCTATGTAGTCTATTACATGATCTCATGGGGGTCCCAGACAATAGCCAGGATCCTTCCCCATGGCTTTCAACGGTGACTCTGCATCCAGTCATCACAGAACAGAGGGTTTTGTCAGCTACCCAACTAGTGCAGGTAAACGCATGGAGAGAGTCGCCAGGCATTCTGGCCTCAACTAGTTGTCAGTTAGTCAGAAGGAAGGAATGAAGCCTGTGTTATTTGGTTTCACCAAGCTGTCCATGTTTCTTGCGACATGCACAGAAAGGGAAAGAAGGGGTTCAGATGGAAGGATTGCTCTATGGGGGCACCCCCAGATAGAGCACTTAGGGGCTTAGCTATGCCTGGACTGCCCAGGTTATTAATACTGTCTCCAATGCCCCTTACCTAGCCAAGGGAAAGCACACATCAGTGCTGGAAAATACTTTGTCTTTAAGTGTGAAGAATCCAATACTGAATAGCTATCAATTGACTCTCCCTGGTGACTATTAAGGAGCTCTGTTATTAATAAGATATAATATTAATACTAAATTAATTGCGTGGAAATAAACTATGTCCATATTGTCTTTACTTAAGTAATTGTATCTATAATACTAATATCCTGATCTAGTTTCTTTTTTTTCTTTTTTGGTCCAGTTGTGGGGCCTGAACTCTGGGTCTGGGCACTGTCCCTCAGCTCTTCAGCTCAAGGCTAGTGCTCTACCACTTGAGTCACAGCACCACTTCCAGCTTTTTTTTTCTTTTTGCTTATGTGGTGCTGAGGAATCGAACCCAGGGCCTCTGGCATGCAAGGCAAGCGCTCTACCACTGAGCCACCTTCCCAGCCCCCTGATCTAGTTTCTAAACAAAGCTGTAGCTTCCTACATGTCTGCTTTGTAAAGTCGATGACTCCTTAACATCTTAGAAGACTTCCCAGTGCATAAGGCTGGGATGCTCCAAACAAGGAAGTTCGGGTTAGCCTATCACACCTCCGCCCACAAGATAAGGAAGAAGGGCCAAAATTGTCAAGAACACAGTAGTCTGGGGGGGGGGAGGGAGAAGAAGCCCCCAAAGATTCAGTAAAAGCAGAATCTCATTCTGAGAGCTAATTGTCTACCTGAAAATACCCTTCAGGATTTCCTTCACAGGGCTGAGGCAAGCATTTAGGTATCTAGTTATTTGTTTTGTGTGTGTGTGTGTGTGTGTGTGTGTGTGTGTGTATGCGCATGCGTGCACACACACCCTGGGGTTGAACTCAGGGCCTGAGCATTGTCACTTGGCTTTTTCACTCAAGGCTCATTGTCTACCACTTGAGCCACACATCCTCTTCAGGCTTTTGGGTGGTTAATTGGGGGTAAGCCTCACAGATTTTCTTGCCAGAGCTGACTATGAACTACGATCCTCAGATCTCAGCCTCCTTAACAGCTAGGATTACAGGAGTACTGTGAGCCACCAGCTCCTCTTCCATTTTTAAGCATGCAAGCAAGTTTACTTGCATACTCTCCAAGCAATTCTATAACCTTGAAGAGTTAACACCGAACCCTCAAACCTGGAAAGACTCAATGTTGGTGGCACGTTCTCCTGACAGTAAATGGCCTTCAGGAAAGATGCGGAGCCTCTTGCTCTTCAAAGCTGGGGGATTCCTTCCCATGCCTGAATATCCCAGGCAGGTGAGTATTTGTTCATTCTTCTTTGAGGGAAAAAAAATATAGTTTTTGCTAGGATTTTCCCCACCTGTGTTTGAATCCTCCTCCCTTTATCCTATCACAGATGGCTCGGTTTTATCCCCCATCCTACCTTCAGTGGAGACAAACTGTACCATCAGCTAGAACCTTGAAGGACAACCAGCCACTTCCGTGGGAGCCTGTATGTATGTGGGTCAGGAGGACTGGCTGTTGAGAAGGCTGGCTGCAGAGCAGTAAGCCAGTGGTGATGGCACAATTACAGCTCAGCTCTTGAAACCAAAGGTCACATTGTCTGAATGGTCTCAAAGCAGGTGTACAATTTCCAAAGGTATCAATTGTCCTGGAGTTGAATTCAGGAACAACCGGATAAATACAGGCATTCACAATCACATTGTGCTGCTTCCAAAAAATCCAGTTAGATTAGATTTGATAACACAATGGAAAAAGAAAGGGGCCTGCTTGAAAAGGGGAATTGAAGGACACACAAGCCCAAGCAGTGTGTGAGTGGGAAACATACCATCCGATTTTAAAAACAATGGCAAAAATGCCACAGACCCAGGTCTTGTTATGAGAGTAACTTTCTGAGGGAGGGAATATTTTTCTCAGCCCCAAGTTAATTCAGTTTTGTTTCAGAAAATAATTTTTCAAACTATTGCTATGGTCCTTGTTATTAACGTATGTTAGCCATAGAGGAAGACATTTCACTGTAACGTTTCTATTCAGGTGCATAATGTTCTTTGATCACATTGTCTCTATTACTCTTTCTGAGGGAAAATTCTTTAATTTCAGGCTAAAGCGAAAGACTGATGGGGGGGTGGATTCCAATTAAGCATGTGTGGTTCTCAATATTGCCACTAGATGGCGTGCCTTTCCTCCAATTGTTCTTTACAACTGAACCAGCCTTCACTCCTAAAGGGAAGAAAAACAGTGGAAGGATGAATAGAATGTAAATGTTTAAAACCCACATCTGATTTTACTGATAAGGCTTTCAAAATGAGTCAGAATACAGTGTGCTTCTCGCTGATGAATCTCAAAAGCCCACATGCTGTTTGACACATTCTTATTGTATTTGTGCTTTGAAATTGGCAGGTACCGTGGGCTTCACAAATAAGTCTCTTGACAACCTTGTCAGCTTTGTGCAGTCAGAAAACACTTTTAATGAAAAGTTACCACAAAATGCCTGCATTGAGGGAGGGAGAGACGGGGAAGGAAGGAGGGAGACCGATACTAATGTTATGGGCTGTTTTTATTTGCAGTGCTATCTTCCAACTCCCCGATGAATCTGACATCTGAACAAAACATGAAGAAACCCAGATTATCAAACAGACGCTGGCTGTGGTCCAACAGGCTTTTGTTTTGTTCGTACTGGGGATTTGAACTCAGAGCCTCTCACTTCCTAAGCTGGTATAAAACCACTAAGCCATGCTTCCAGTCCTGTTCCTTTGCTGATCATTTTTAGCACAGAGTCTCACTCCTCCCCCAGATATGCACCAAGGCCATGATCCGACTACTACAGGCTTCCAGTCATTGCTTGGCTCACACAGGTGATTCCACACCACTGCGTCTTAATTTCCCTTTGGTGGAGTTGGAGTCTTGTAGATGTTACTGCCAGGCTGGCCTAACACACTCCCAACCTCAGCTTCCCACAGAGGCTGGAATGACAGGTGCTTATCACTGTGCTGTGTGTTGAGAAGAGAGCTTGAAAACTCATCTGCCTGAGCTGGCCTCAAACAGTGATCCTCCTATTCACAGCCTCCCAAATTGCTAAGAGTATGGGTCTGAGCCATTGGCATTTGAAGAGCTACAGCTTTCTGGGCTTCACTTTCAGAAGGTCAGCTTTGGGAGGAATCTGCATTTCTCATAGGCTTCTCAGGCGATGCAGGGGCTGCTGGTCCAGCACTGCACTTTGAGCAACACTGGCCTAGCAAGACCACCCCAGAACTTACCAGTGGCAACACTTCTGGATGGACTCAACCTATCCGCATACCAGCAGCAGCTGCTTAACGGAGCTCTATTTCTATCATCACGGGCTTGAAATCCTCCAATGGTATCCCCAGCCCAGCCTCAAGGCCTCCATGTTCCGAGCCAACCTTAATTCAGTCCTCTCTGAAGTGTCTCCCTGAGCTCCAGCAGGAGTCGGTCCCCCCTACCCCTCCCAAATACACTGGCCCCCTAATGCACTCTGGGCTTTGAAGCTCCTATTCTTTCCTTCCTCTGTTTTTGTCTGCCAAACCTGCTTTGTTTGAAATCCTGTCAATTCTAACCACCATAAAAGCTTTTGCTCCTAACCCTCCACCACGGTACACGTCGTGTCTTTTCGTTCTTTACAGCGTTCTGATTAACCTGATATTTTAGGAGGTGCACCGTGCAAGTGGGTTACAACTCTCTGAGTTCATTTTCACGGCTCACTCAGCATTATGAGTTTCCCCAGAGGACAGGGACAGAACCTTCATTACCAGCATCCCTGTGTTCTTTGGATGTTGGCCACTGTGATGCAGAAACCGCCTGTCCTGTTATAGAATGTGTCGCTGTCACAAGCTTCTATAGGGCTGACAGATAGGGGGGTTGAATCAGCATAATTAAAGTAGTGTGGGTTGCCTGTGTCGTGTTCCCAGAACGTTAATATTTTATGCAATTAAAGAGAACAGTAGGTAAACAAAACACAGTCTACTACAGCAGATCACAGCAACCCAGGGTGATGCTGGGGTTCTGCTTGGCTCAGATTGACAGGTGGCCTGTCAGTGGAAATGTTTGCCTTTTCTATGATTTCACTACAGTTTGTACTTGTCACACTTCAACAACTTAATCTTTTTCCAACGTCCCATTTTCCTGTGTTACTGCCAGCCTTTTTCAAAAGCTAAAGTCGAAGCTGGGCATGATGGCTCAGGACTGTAAATACAGCTACTTGGAAGGTAGAGATCACAGTCCAAGGCCTGCCTGAGGAAAAAGCAGAAAAAAATGTGGCATATATATATATATATACATACATACACACAATGGAATTCTGTGCCTCCATCAGAAAGAATGACATTGCCCCATTTGTTAGGAAATGGAAAGACTTGGAAAAAATTATATTAAGTGAAGTAAGCCAGGCCCAAAG
>NW_012267261.1:4621286-4648752 GCF_000151885.1 Dipodomys ordii
GTCTATTGGCCATCCTTCTTTCCTCTTCAGAGAAGTTTCTCTTCAAGTCTTTAGCCCACTTATTTATTGGGCAGTTGTTTCTTTGAGGATTTGTTGTTGGGGGATTTAGGAACGCAAACATCTTTCCTGTTTGATCCTTCATGCTCCCAAAGAGTAAAGAGGCTCCAGGGTAAGGGGGTTTGCCTCAGGTAATAAACACAGCCTTGGTTTCCGGTCTAAGCATCCCTGAGTTGGGTCACCCAGGGAGCCTAATAATGAGGGGGCAGAGGGAGATGGAGAACAGCAAGTGAATTGAAGGGAAGCGGAGCCAAAGAGCAGAATCTGCCCCTCTCGGCCACCCCCTCCCTTCCCATTTTAACCACTTTTCTCTGCTTCACACATGGGGGCTTCCTTTTCAGCTCCCATTTGAAGTAAGAGTCCCACCATTTGAAACACAGCATTAAACAAACAAAAAAGAAAAAAAAATCAAGTTTGGAAATCACTGCATCCTATCCAGCTGCCTAGTTTCCAATTCTGCCCAAGGCTGGCCTTCAGCAGAAGAAGAAATAAACCAGTGCTTACAAAAGGCCTACTTTATGCAGAACGCTGCTGGGGAGGAGGAGGGGGTCTCCAATTCCCAACTCTAATCATTCCAAAGCTCTGTGAAAACACTTTACTGTTTGCCAACTTTACCCCTGTGTGCTCAAATGCTTCTACCCATTTGCAGGCATTCCAAAGCAGGTCAGGTGATGGAGAGCATCTCACGTTCAGATGTAGAAATGAGGGCGCTGACTCTTCAGCCCTGTGGCTGTCATCTGGGGCCAGCAGGACCCGGCCCTGTCCTTCAAGAGGAGTCTCTTCCTCCTCCACAGACCTCTGCTTTCTTGGATGCCAACTGAGCTGGTTGGACCCAATGGTCTTTCACATTCTCTCTTTCAGGAGTCCATAAATTCAAACAGTAACAACAACAAAAAAAAAACACTGTTTATGTATATGTGTGGAAAAAGGAAGGAGATGCTAAATTTATAAAAATAAATTCTAGCTAAGCACTAGTGGCTCCACGCCTGTAATCCTCACTATTCAGAAGGCTGAGCTCTGAGGATCATGGTTCAAAGCCAGCCTGGGCAGGAAAATCCCTGTGAGATTTTTATCTTAACCACAAAAAAAAAAAAAAAGGATGGAAATAGAGCTGTGGCTCAAGGGGTAGAGCTCTAGCCTTAAGCACAAAAGCTCAGAGACAATGTCTTGGCCCTGAGTTCAAGCCCCAGTACCAGAATAAATATTGAAGAAGGAAAGGAAGGAAGGAAGGAAAAGGGTGTTTTGTCTTGTTTGTTTGCTTTTTTTAGCAAGCCAGATCTAATATGTTGTGTAAAAAGCTGTGCTTCACACTCTTCACACAGAGAAACAACTGCAGACCTTCGGGGGGAGGGGCAGTTGTGGGGCTTGGACTCAGGGCCTGGGCACTGTCCCTGAGTTCTTTTGCTCAAGGCTAGGCTCTACCACTTCGAG
Source organism: Dipodomys ordii (assembly GCF_000151885.1). NCBI lineage: Eukaryota > Metazoa > Chordata > Mammalia > Rodentia > Heteromyidae > Dipodomys > Dipodomys ordii. The sequence goes on from NW_012267261.1 coordinate 4,622,775, forward strand.
TCACAACGCTACTTCCAGTTTTCTGGGGGCTTCTTGGAAATAAGTGTCACAGACTTTCCTGCCCTGGCTGGCTTTGAACCGTGATCCTCAGATCTCAGCCGCCTGAGTAGCTAGGATTACAGGCGTGAGCCACCAGGGCCCAGCTATAGACCCTTCTGGCATATTATTTCTAAAATTCACGGAAACAGATTGTTTGAAAAACAACAAAAAAAAGACATTACGAATGTTGATATAACATAAGCAGACGGGGAGCAGAGCAGGTTCTTAATTTCCCCCAAGGAAACAACTCCTGACGAGACAGAAGGCCATCTGAGATCTTCTCAGGGCTTCAGCGTCAAGGGAAAGAGGCCCTGTGTCATGTGCGGAAGCTCCTTTCAAGTGGTTAGAAAGAAAATAACAGGCACTGGATTTACAGCCAGTCTCCGGGCCATGAATGATTTATCACCTTCCTCTTCTGGTATTGATTCCAGCCTCAGACGGACGACACAGGACTGTTGATGAAAGCATGCCTACCTCCGTGACCGCACTGCTGGACGGACGCGTGAGGCCGGCAGCCTGACCCAGGATCCCGGCTCAGCCTACCCGCCACACAGCAGCTCTGCTGGCTTCCTCTGTGCACATCTGGGGGGGCTACGTCCCATCTTCACACCTCTTTGCCATCTCCACAAACCCACTCACACAGTAGATTCTCACCCTACATCCTCCAAACAATAACACATATATACACACTGCCACTGTCAGGACATTGGCAATGTCACTGTCCAAAGGACCCTTTCTGAACTGTGTGTGTGTGTGTGTGTGTGTGTGTGTGTGTGTGTGTGTGTGTGTGTGTGTGTGTGTGTGTGTGTGTATGTAGCAGTCCTGGGGCTTGAAGTCACTGTTCAAAGTTAATACTCTACCACTAGAAACATAGCTCCACTTCTGGTTGTGGGGGTTTTAAGTGGGCTTTCTTTTTGAGGGGGATGGTTAACTGGAGATAAGAGTCTCACAGACTTTCCTACCCGGGCTGGCTTCGGTGTGTAATCCTCAAATCTCAGGCTCCTGAGTAGACAGCATTACAGGCATGAGCCACCGGCACCCGGCTTGAACTCTTAGTGGTATCACCCGTGTGTTAATAAGCAGCTACTTGGGGCCAAAAGGCTAATTCTTTACATTCTCAGAATCTTCAGGTCAGTTCCATGAGTGGAGACTCCTGAATTTACACACTCACTGGGGCTTGCATGTAATTGAGAACAGAGAGCAAACATCTCGGTGGCAGTAAGTCGTGTTAACTTTGTCCCTCCTCCAGTCTTTCCTTGTCTTCACAACTCCACACCCGCCCTGCAAGATGTTTAGGTCACCCAAGTGTTCGTGCCTCAAGAGGCCCTGAAATGGACAGTGCTGGAAAACCCAAGAGCAAGCAACTATCTAGGAGGCCTGCAGACAGACCCTCAGGCTTGAATCTTGCTGTAGTTACCCTCCCATCTACCCTGAAATTCTCCCAACTAAGTTCACTTACACGGCGAAGGTAAAGAAAATGGAAGCTTCCTTCTGGAAGTTAACATGCTAAGTACCACTGACGCCCCAAAATGTGTGGCTGTTGGAGATGTGACATTCTCCAGCAGCAGCAAATCCCATCTGCCCTCATGGGAGTTTGAATTGGAGGCTGACAGAGTGACAATGTACCCCCCCAATGCTGAAATATTGGGGGTGCAGAAGTGCCAGACACAGACATAGAGGCAACAAGACTCAGCAGGCACCAAGGAAAGGCTTGCCTATGTTCAGCTCTCTCTTCCTCTTCTTTTCTTTTCCCCTTGGACAATTTCTAACTCTGCCAAATCCAGACCAATTAGATAAGTAGTAGAGCTCAGTAGCAAAGTGAGTTCAAATGGTACTGTGAGCCTAGACACTGTCAGGAATCAGTTTGCATGGAAATATGTGATCTGAGTGTAAAAATCAAATTTACTCCCATGGTATTTCTGAGTGTGAGGCCACCAGGAGAAATGATTCACAGAAAGTTACACCATAGCGAATGATGGGTATTCACAAAGGGCTCATTAGCACTGGTCCAAAAGACAAAGACAGTGACGGGAAGGGAGTCTATGTTTCTTAGAAGAGGCCATGTTACCATGGAGAATCATTTATAATGTCCTGCTCTGAATTATTTGCTTGTCCTGAAAAATAAGATTCCACAGCAAAGATAATATGTTCATCTCAGCCCTGCTTGGCACTCAAAAGTTTGCATGGGAACTTGTTAACGAACTCTAATCACCTCGTACCCATCTACAAGGTATCCTAACAGACAAAAAGAACAAAGAATAGACGTGGTCACATGCAATGTAACACCAGGTAAGTACAGTTAGGCGACTGTGAGAAGCCAAAAAGAAGAAGAAGAACAAAAGCCTGAAGGCACCTGGCTGGCGCATTCCTGCTGAGCTGGTGGTTTTCCCTGTGGCTGTGGGTGGTCACTGTATGTTTCATGGCTTTAGCTTCTCAGGGTATGGAACTCAAAGACTCTTTCCATCATCCACATTCATGCATCTCACAGCCTGGTGGGTCCTCAGAACGGCTGCTCTGCCCATTTCATGCCCCAGAGGCTCTCTAGGGATTATAGGCCACACATTAGATCATGGTCAACTCTCTGATACTCACATCAGTCCAGTGATGAGTAGGTAAGATGGGCTGGAACATACAGACCCAAATCGCTTGCCAGACAGTCTGACTAAGACCGAGTTGGTCAGCATTGGCTGATTATACAGATTCTACTAAGCCAATAAGATAAGAGTATGGTAGAAATAATATCTAACACATTTACAGGTCAGTAGAGTATCCCAAATAAAATTAAATCTACACTGTTTAAGTATGTCTGACTTGGAATAGAATACGCTGCATTCCACTTTACTTAATGAGAGCTACATGACTTCTCACATATTTAAAGACAAGTTTGCCAGGCACTGGTGGCTTACACCTGTAATCCTAGGTACTCAAGATTGAAATCTGAGACTTGAGGTTCAAAGCAGGCAGGGCAGAAAAGTCCATGACAAAAGTCTTATTGACAATTAACCACCCAAAAGCAGGAAGTAGAGCTGTGGTTCAAATGGTAGAACACCAGTCTATAGCAAAAAGCTCATGGACTGCACGCAGGCCCTGAGTTCAATCTCCAGGGCAGAAAATCATTTACCTACAAAGAAATTATGCCAGTGAGAAGCATGGTTGAGACCCTTTCTCTAATAAAACTAGTAAGTAGCTAACTGCTGCTACTTGCAGTTTAACAAAATGCATTTCTCCAAGTCCACTCTTCCTGCTAAGATTCATTAGGCAGGAAAAAAAAGCACCCCAAGACTGGCTTGGACTATAAGCCACATTCATATAAAATAGTCAGGCTTTACCATGACATTATCATGCTACTCTGGTTTGAATCCAAAGAGAATTCATACTGTTTTTGAACGAAATCGACAGATACAATGAATGTGTCAATCGTGGAACTACAACTTGACTCCTGTGCAAACAAAACCATATTCCCCCACTCACCACCCACAGCAGGCCATCCTTGGACCAACCACCCAATGGCCTTTCAGGTAAAGACCAAAATCACCGCAGCTCCTGTCTCCTTGGCATGTGTCCAGCCAGAGTCTGACCCTTTGAGAGCTCAGCGACCAAACACACCAAGTCTTGTGCTGGTGACACATCTGAGAAGTCTGGATATAAAGAATAAAGCCATGCTACTGTAGGACTTAAAGTCCAATCACCTTTATTTAGTTATTTTGTTTATTTCTTTTTAGTGTCAGTCCTGAGATTTGATCTCAGGGCCTAGGCACTTTCCCTGAGCTTTTGTGCTCAAGGCTAGCGTTCTACCACTTGAGCTACAGCTCTACTTCTGACTATTTTTGGGGAGGTGAGGGGGGGTCAGGTAGCTATCTAGAGATACAAATCTCATGGATTTTCTTACCCTGGCTGATAGTGACATGGAAAAGCACAAGTAGGAGAACTATAGTCCAGGCTGCCCAGAGCACACATCTAGGCCTTATGTCAAAAATCACCAGTACAAGCCAGGCGCCAGTGGCTCACGCCTATAATCCTAGCTACTCAGGAGGCTGAGATCTGAGGATCACGGTTCAAAGCCAGACTGAGCAGGAAAGTCCAAGAAACTCTTATCTCCAGTAAACCACCAGAAAACCAGAAGTGGCCCTGTAGAGTGCTAGCCTTGAGCTGAACTGCTGAGGGACAGCACTCAGGCCCAGAGTTCAGGCCGCATGACCAACCAAAAAATAAAAAATAAATACAAAAAATAAAAAATAAAAATGGGCTGGAGGTGTGGCTCAAGTGATAAAGCTCCTACCTAGCAAGCATGAGGTATTGAATTAAATCCCTAAAACTGTCCCCTCAAAATGTCACATTTTTCTTCTTACTGTGCCAATACTGGCACTTAAACTCAGGCCTGGGCTCTCCCTTAGCTTTTTTGCTCAAGGCTGATGCCCTACCAATTGAGCCACAACAGCTCTACTTGTTGTTTTTGATGGTTAATTGGAGATAAGAGGCTCACAAACTTTCCTATCCCGGCTGGCTTCAAATGGTGATCCTCAGAGTTCAGCCTTCTGAGTAGCTAAGATTGCAGGCATGAACCACCTGTTCTCTGCTTAAGCTCCAAAATTTTGAGTTGGTCTTTGGAGGAAAAGGTACTTTAGGAAATAAAGAGAATTCTGTAGGCAAGTTGGCCATTAAACTGGTCCTTCCCTTCCCTCCTTTCCTTCCTTCCCTCCCTCCCTTCCTTCTTTCCCTTCATCCTCCCCCACTCCCTGCTAGCACCACTGCTTCAGATGAATCCAGGGCAGGCATTCTACACCACTGAGCTACACCTCAGCCCTGTCTGATTTATGAAAAAAGTAACTTCTCTGAGCATGTTATCTCACATATGAATGAAACATATAGAGAACTTTTAAAACATTTTTCAACTTCAATGATTTGAGTAATACAGCTGATTTCATCAAGATGGGTTTATTAATTTCAATGGTGACGCATAGCCCGATTTTAAAAGGGAAAAATACCAATTATATATATATAATTGTATATAAGCTTATATATACATATGATTTTCTTTTAAAGTACTTAAATTTTACATAATGTTAGCAGTTTGGGTGTCAACATTGTGCCTTCCATGCTCCAAAAATTCCTCCTCCTCCGCTCCATCGTACGTTGTCATGTAAAGAACATCCACGTGTAGAAGCTTCCTGTTAACCATTTTGTTAAACTGTTAGTTGCTCAAAGGGGTCATACCGTGGAAACACACTGCTGCACACACATCTTTTAGTTACTGTGATTATGTATATATGTATACTCCCTGTAGGTGTTTTCTTGTATTTATATTTTAGTTCTAATTTCCACATATGGGGGGAAAAAACATGCACCCTTTGTGTTTCTGAGCCTGACTTGCCTCCACTCAATGATTTTTTTCCAGGCCCATCTACTTCCTATGACATTATATTATTCTTCCTTGTGCCACCCAAACACTTGTCCTTTCCAGTCTTTTCTTTCCTATTTTAGGAATCTCTTTAAAGTAGGACATGCTGCCAACAACAGTCTTTGATGGGTATCCTCTGTCCTGTTTTCCCCTTTAGTACATCCGTGCTAAACTCTGCTTAACTACATCCCGATGGCAGTATCAAGGCTGACACTGCTCCTACTCAGGCCTATCACCTACTTTCTTTCTGGCTCTTGACAGGGAAACTGGTACATAAGCAAGCCTACAGAAGGAAGAAAGGAATGGTTTAACAAAGAGAGACCTGGATAGACTTGTGTAGGGAGAAACAATCTATTTCAGGCAAATTCTCATGCCAGACCAAGTTGCTTTCTTTAAAAAAAAAAAAGGGGGGGGGAAGACAGAAATTAAAAAAGACAGCATAAAGCTGGACTTTGATTCCAGGCCCACACCTATTGCCCTAGCTCTTCTAGAGGCTGACATCTGAAGATCATGGTTCAAAGCTAGCCTCAACAGTAAAGTCTATGAGACAAATATCTCCAATTAGACAGACAGACAGACAGACAGACAGACACACACACACACACACACACACACACACACACGCTTGCACATATGCCAAAAGTGAAGCTGTGGCTCAAATGATAGTGTTGGCCTTGAGTGAAAAAACTAAGGGACAGTATCCAAGGCGCTGCGATCAAGGCCTAGTACTGGTACAAAAACAAAAACAAACAAACAAAAAGAAGAAGCATGGAAGAGACCTCAGAGACCAGCTGGTGGTCCAACCAGCTCATTTTCCAGAAGCCAAGAATCCTGGCACAAGGTCCCCACTAACATAAAAGAATGTCTTGGGAAACATATAAACGATTAGGAAAACCAAATACTCTCTTCCAATAAATGAAGATTCCGGCCTACACAATCTGCAAGTGGAACTGAAGTAATTAAAACTTTCACAGTGCTCATTTTATTTGGCCTTTACTAGGGCTCTCAAGCCCAAGCCTATCCACCTATTACCTAGTGGTGTCCAGGCTCAATGACTGAGTGGGCAGATCAAGCAAGAGTCTCCCTCCCTCCCTCCCTTTCTCCCCCTCCTGTGTTGCTCTAGCCTTTCTAGCCTTTCAATGCTCAGTTAGCACCTCCAACAGAAGGCAGAGGAAATGAAACTCCAATTTGTCAATGTCAACTGTTGAACCAGCAAATTGCATCCGTCCCGCCCCCACATGGAAATGTTTGGACAATTCTGAATCAACAAGATGTTGGCAGCTGCGTCCCTATGGTTCAGTAATTGCATTGTTTCCTACTGTGCTCTATGGGTTGTGAAATGAATTTATTAAATAACCTACACAAAAGGAGTATGGTGTGGAATAGGGACACGCTGAGCTGGTGTTTATGGTCCCCTACTTTGACTGTTAGCCTTAACTCTACTTTTTCTGGTCCTCAGACTCTTAAGTATCCAAGAGGATGAAAAGCCACCCCTGGGCAGTAGGGAAATCTGTAGCACTCAAACAACCCTGCTTTTTCTCCACCACACAGAATTTAACATATGTCATATTCCCTATATATTGGTATCTATCAAGCTGACTTTCAGCCCAAATTATACTTTTTTAGGACAATGTCCTTGGGGGAAAAAGGAGAAAGAGGAAGGAGGGAGGGAGGGAAGGAGGAAAGAGGTGGAAGAGGAGGAAGAGGAGAAAAGGGGGGAGGAGAGAAAAGGAGAAGGAGGAGAAGAGGAGAGAGAAGAAGGAGGAGAAGAGGAAGAGAGGAGAAGAAGATACTTGATGAGATGAGTAGAATCTGTAAGTCCAACTCTAAGTATTAATACTTGGATAACAATAGTTGGAAAGGTATACTGAGTCACAGCACACACACACACACACACACACACACACACACACACACACAAAGGAGTGACATAAACTTGTAGAAATCAATTCTACTATATAGGTAAGTATACCAGTTATAGACCATTAGAACAAGATGATTTGTCAGTCTAGACTTAGACTTGAGTGACAGGGGAAGAAGAAATTTTCAAGGGATGATAGAAAGCTTACTTGCTGAATTACTGCAATTACAAAGGGGTGGCAGTAAATAAGTTGAATAAAATCATCCTAAGTATAGTGACCCTAATTTGTTCTAAATCTTAGAAGGCAGAATTCACAATGACAAACCGCCAGCAGGGCTGACTGGAGGAGGGAATTATTCAGAGCAGTTTCTTTTCAACCCAATCTGAGGCCTCTGGTGTTTCATCTTTTCTCGTGTGTGTGTGTGTGTGTTTTCTCATCATTTTGTCTGTACTGGGATTTGAACTCAGTGCCTTGCACTCACTAGGCATATACTTTACTATCTGAGTCACACCTCCAGCACTATCTTTTCCTTCAGGTCCCCCAACATACATGGCCAGCCTAGAACTATAATCCTCCTACCTGTGACCTCTTGTATACTTGACTACAGGTGGGAGCTATGGTACCAGGCTCCACTTTCCTTTCTTAAATATTAAATAAATAAACACAGAGATACATACATGCATAAGTACATAAACCATGGAAGCTCTCTCTCACATGGAGAATAAGCAGAGTTTCATTCCTTCCTAACTTTCCCCAACTAATTATTTTATAAATAGGGCTTGACGGGGAGTCATAATCACTTAGAAAATCTGCGTGCAGCCCCATGGTTCTGATTTGTGGCACGGTTGCTGGTCAGCCTCCCAGGCCCTGACAATCTCAATGGGGTAATGATCGTTACTGCTGAAGATGAGGCAGATGGAGCTCAGAGCCCATTGGACAGTCTGTTGCTCCTGGGCTGGATGCTCTACTTCCTTAGCTCTCATTTAAAACTCCCAGACACCTTAGAAAGTAGAAATTACAGTCAGTATTTTGCAGACTCAAGGAGGAAATGAAACCAGGTCTGGTTCATTCTAAATCTCATCTGTCCTCTACCACAAGAAGTTGATTTGAGTTTCTAGAACATTTTATTCTTTTATGACCGAATGCCAGTATCCTACCAGGCATGTTTTTGCTTACACTATGGATAATTTTGTTGTTGTTGTTTTTTAACCTCACCCAACATAAAAGAAGAATGTAATGTGTGTGTAGCAGCTCATTATTGGAGCTTTGTGTTTTTGAATCTTCATTTTCAAAGTTCCAGCCAACTGCAGGTAGGGAGCCTGATGGCTGGCATGGTAGTGTGCTTCAAGCCACACACAGTACTACATGGCCAAGTGAGGATGAGAGTCTGAGTCCCACCTGGGCGCTATTATGGACTAAGACAGAGGCAAGGGCAAAGGTCAAGACTCCAGTTCACTTCTGTCCCAAAGCTGGGGTGCTGATTCACAACCGCTCTATCAAGACAGTTCTTTATCTAGGGTCTGCTTCCTCACTTGGAAAATGAAGACTAGTGCTTACACTGTACATTAGTTTTTGCCCTCAAAGATGCTGCTCTACCACTTGAGCCATAGCTCCCCTTGTGGCTATTTGGTGGTCAATTGGAGATAAGAGTCTCACAGACTTTCCTGCCAGGGCTGGCTTTAAACTGTGATCCTCAGTTCTCAGCCTTCTGATTAGCTGGGATTGCAGGTGAACCACTGGCACCTGGCTAGTTGACACATTTTTAAAAGGCATGTTCATTGAGGTAAAACTTATATACAATAAAGTTCATCTCCTTTTAATACTGCAGTGTGAGCAGTGTGATGAGTTTGACATATATATAATATTATATATATTTATTTATATATATATATATATATATTCACCACCATAACTAAGACATAGGAGGTTTTTATTACCCCAAAAGTTTTCTTTTTTTGGGGGGAGGGGATCCAGTCCGGGGCCTGAACTCTGGGCGTGGCACTGTCCCTCAGCTCTTCAGCTCAAGGCTAGCGCTCTACCACCTGAGCCACAGTGCCACTCCTGGCTTTTTTTTTTCCTGCTTATGTGGTGCTGAGGAATCCAACCCAGGGCCTCATGCATGCAAGCCAAGCACTCCTCCACTGAGCCACCTTCCCAGCCTCCAAAAGTTTTCTTATACATCTCTCAGTCAATCACCTTTGCAGGCCCCAGGCAAACTCTGATTTGTCCTTAAATTTTGTTTCCTGTATGATACATATATGTTACTGGTGTCCTACACATAGCATGATACTTTCAAGATTTGTCCATCTTGCCATTAGTTTCATCAATAGCTTGCTTCTTATTATTGCTCAATCGCATTACAATAGATGGATGGATGGATATATGAATCTATCCACTCACCAGTTTCTAGTTTGTTGCTAATGTGAATAAAACTGATGCAAAGATTTGTATCTAGGCCTTTGTATAAATGACAATTCTCATCATTTTTCTCGGGCAGAAATTTAGAAGTGCAATAAGTGTGTATTTCAGTGTGTGATATATGCTAAACATTTTTATAAAGTGTCTATAGTTATTTTCCAAAGAGACTGCACCATTTCGCATCCCCACCAGCCATGTTTGATATCTAACAAATACCTTCAGGTAATGACAGTTTCTTATTGATAAATAAATGCTCCACCAGTGGAAAGTTCTGGAACAGAATACAGTACATGTACTCCATATTGAGAGCCATGTCAGCTTTAGTGTATTCTCCCAAAGCATCAGAATGTAAAAACAAAGGAGTTACCTGCATTCGGCTACAAAGACCTCATCATGTATCCCCTTAACACACAGCCTCTTGCTTTGTTTGCTATTTATAATGTGAATAGAGAGAAACAGAGAGGGAGAAAAACAGAAACACAGAGAGATAAAAGGACAGAGATAGAGAACAGTAGACAGAAAAGAACAGAAAGAGGGAGGGAGGGAGATGTGTGTGTGTGTGTGAGAGAGAGAGAGAGAGAGAGAGACCACTCTCGTGGAGTTTGAAATCTCAGGTTTCTCTGAGGGGAGGGGAGGGAACATATAGGACAGAAGTTTTGCCAGGAGCAAAAAGAAAGGCAGGGTGCCAAGGAGGGATAGCACACTGGCTTCTAGCTGAGCAGCTTGAAGGGTGTCAGCACTTATGCAACTCTTTCAGCTGTGATTTCCATGTCATTTAGGGAAATATTTTCTGATTCTAGAGCATCCATAAGTGCTGATGCTTCAAAGGTGACGATGTGTCTAAGAAAGAGAGGGGGGAAGTGGCAATGGATGTCCTCTGACCGGCAACTCGGCTCCGAACAATGGCGCTGACATGTTGCATTTTAAGCACTGTTTGGGTTCCATTGCATCCCCACCTCCCCTCCGGCATGCTAATTTAGCTCCCCAGCTCCAACATCCAGCTGTTGCTCCCTGAAAGCTGACCTTCCCTGTGAAGAGGATGCCAGCTGCAGCACTCCACACACAGCAATCGCTCTGCCTCCCTGCTTCCTTCTCCCTAACCAGTGGCCTCTCTGTCTGACAAATAAAAAGGGAAGGCCAGGTATATTTTGCTGAGGAAAAAGGTGTTTTTGTTACAGCACAGCCCTAGAGATGGCACTGTTGGAGAACTGCTGGCTTTGTTCAATTTTCATCTCAAAAAGCGGTTGGTGCACAAAGAGCAGGGACATGTAACACCAGGGAGCTGTAAGAATGCAGAATCTCAGTCCAATGTGAGACCTACTGAATCAGACTCTGTGTTTTAATGAGAGATCCCAAGGATTCGTGGATTCATGAAGTTTCAGAAACACTAGAACAGGGCATTAGTCACGAGTTTCCACTCATTCATACATTCAGTTTAAAAATGGGCTTAATTTGCCAGGCACCAGTGGCTCATGCCTGTAATTCTATCTACTCGAAAGACTAACATCTGAGGATCATGGTTCAAAGCCAGCCCAAGCAGGAAAGTCCATGAGACTCTTATCTCCAACTCACCAGAGAACCAGAAGTGGCACTGTGGCTCAAGTGGTAGACACTAGCCTTGAACTGAAGAGCTCAGGGACAGAGCCCAGGCTCAGAGTTCAAGCCCTATGACTGAAGAAAGGAAAACAAAAAAAGGCTTACGTGACATTGTCCCCCCCAAAACTGTACTAATTATCTAACTTATGCAATGGTAACTCCTCTGCACAATACCTTAATAATAACAATAAAAACATTATTTTTAAAAGAAGAATTGGCTTAAAATTCTGTTATGGTCAAAATGATCAAAACAAAACTATAAGAAACACACTCACTCAGGTACACTCAAAGGTTGACCTTGGAGGCAAAAACTGCAGCAAAAGTGAGAATGTAAAGGAGGTCTTACAAGATTTGGTATCTCCAATGGCGGGAAGGCTCTCCAGGATTACAACAAGCAATTTTGTACCGAAGCAGGTGGAAATCTCAAATTCCTCATCTGCTTGAGAAAGATGAATTCACTTTCTCTTCTGGACATGGCCTGAATTACACTATTTTCTATGGGGAATATGCACCTCATGAGATCAACTGCATCTTAGAGGTGGTTATCTCCACCTCTCCTTTGTTCTTTTGTGGCAGGAAGGCTTTCCTGGGTATTCTTACCCTTTCTGACCTGTCTTGTTTGTCCATGCACTTTCCAAGGCATGAATTTTGTCATGTCCCCAAGTTGCTATGCAAGCAAGCTACTGGTAATTTTCTACTCTTGTCTTGAAAATGGACCACCACTGATGCTAGTTGGAACAATGACTATGCCGGAAAGGCAGAGTGGTATGAAATAAGCAGCGGACCCTCAACGACCTTCACCTCGTCACCTACCTGATGTGCTGTGCAACGCCCTGTCATTTGGGAGTCAGGTAGGTCTGTGGTAAATCAAATATAAGTGATGGTGTGAGACTTCTGGCTAGGATATATGAGGTATCACTTCTCCCTCCTCTTGGCCCCGTGGATCACCAGAGTTCAACCGGGAGGGGGAAGAGGGTGCTCAGTTACCATGTGGCAACAATTTCCAAGACTTAGCTGACAGTACATGGAGATAAATGGAGCAGATGGAGACCTCCCACCTACAGGACCACAACCCGTCAAGGGGATCCACAGCACTAGCCCAGTTTTTGGATGACTGCAGTCCCAGTCAACATCCTCGCTGATACCACAGAAGCGATTCCAAAACAGAACCACTCAACTAAGCCACTCCGGAGGCCTGTCCCCAAGAAATGGTGTCTAAGTCCACTATGTTGAAGAGTAATGGACTACTCAGCAGTTAATAATGAGTACAAAGTCGGAGAGCTGAATCTGGAATTGTGTTCCTCCCAGCTCAGTGTATTTCCCTGGTCAGCTCACCCTTAGTGTGCCAGCTGGCTGGGTTGTAGAAGGAGCAAACATGGCTCATCAGAGCTTTGACACTTACTGAAGATAAAATGGACCATTATTAGGCTATGACTCACTCAGACAAGACGAAAAAATTCACACTCAGGCCCTGGCAATTCTAAGATACATACCAGTACCAGAGATGCAGAATGCTGGGGAAATGCGCATCTTAAAAATCAAGATGTTATTACTATTATACTCATTCTGCTCACTCTCCTGGGATGTGGTTAGGACCAATGAAACACAAGGGAGAGAGCCCTGAAAGGATGGTGAAGTTGAAACATTGCAGTTTGGGAACAGGAAATGGCCTTAGGACTGTCCAGGCCAGCAAATCCAACAGGCCCTTGCTGGGTGGGGTTCATCTCTTTTAATGCTATGGTTCAAGCGTCTATTGTCATTTACATTCAAGATGACTACTCCAAAGACCAGCTGAGACGAAAAACATCAGGGGAAACCTAAATTTGAGCACAAAACAAAAAAAAAAAAATCACTGACAACAATTGTTAAATATACACCCAGATCTACCTAGAATCCTTGATCCCTCATCAAGGGGGAGCACTGGAATCTGTATTTTAACAAGGGCTTCACACAGTTCTTATGAACACACCAGCTTTAAAAACACTAATCTAAGCAACATAATATCCATCCATTTACTGACATTTTTCCTTACATCAAATCACCATAGAAACCTACACACCTGGATTCCTCAGCTCTACGTTCAAAAGAAAATGCCTTTGAATGTGAGATTTTACTAAAAATCAATGCAAAAAAAAAAGTCTTACAAAGGAGTTTACTATTAGCAGAAAAACTTATAGAAGTTGCAGAAAATCACACTATTAGGTATCGATGGTGTATCAAAATGCCAGGTGTGTTAAAGAGATCTCCCAACAGGCTGACCAGTTTCTTTTCCCTCCGTCAGTAAACGCTGTTAGGCAGCTTGTTTTTGAGGGGAGAAGGGCTGGGAAACAGGAATCTCACATCTAAAATTCATGTTCCCAAAACAACAATAACATTAACAACAATCATCTGCTGGGTCAAATAAAACCTATTTACTACTGCATAAATAAAGCTGCTTGTGAGATTGTAGATTTTTATTCTGTGCTATCAATTCTTTTTTCTTAGAAACTTACATTTCTAAGAAACGTAAGGGGACAAATTTTTAAAATCAATCATGCGAGTTTGGTGTTTTTGTTGATCTCTTATTACATTTAGAGGAAACAACCATAACCCAATTTCTAGTGTAATTCGGCTTCAAGATTTGTGCATTCCCTTGTCCCATGCCAGGATCTCAGCCTCCAGTTAAACAGTACATGGATTCCAGTGCAGTCTTGGCAAGGAAACTGTGTCTCATTCAAGCCAAAGAGTTAAGAGAACAAACACAACATAACCATAGCATCATTTCCTAAGATCTGACCCAACTACAAAAAAATATTTAAGCTCTTAATGTCTTCGTTTGCAAAGAAAAAAAGAAAAGATTCTCCCTTGAGATACACACACGCATACACGTACAGAAAGGGTAGTTCTAGGGTCCAAACACGGTGTTTTGCACTTGCTAGGCAGATGTACTTTTCCTTGAATCACACCTTCAGCCCTTTGGGTTCTACTTATTTTTGACCGTCTTTACTTTTTGTTACTCTGGCTAGCCTGAACTACAATCCTAAGTAGATGAGATGATAAATCTGCACCACCACATCCAGCTTTTTCTGCTGCGGTGGAGTTTCATGAACATTTTTGCCCAGACTGACATGAAGCTGTGATCCTCCCAATCTCAGCCTCTTGAGTAGCTAGGATTACAGGCTTGAGCCACTGGCGGGCATCTAGTGGCCTCTTGATTTTTAAACATCTCATTCACTTGACTTTGGTTTTATTAAAAGTAATTCAGCTTTGACCTAAACATCTAAATACCACACACACACACACACACACACACACACACACACACACACACACACACACAGTAATAAAGGCACCAGAATCTTGCTGTGGAAAGGGCATTTTCTGACAGGTAGAAAACTGAGCCAGAGCAGGGAGAGAGAGAATTTCTATCCTTTATCCTCCCAGCACAACCAGGATTTTCCCATAATTTACCTTTCAGATCTACCCCAAGACTGCGGACCTGGTAGAGTCGCAAAAGCACATAACTAATCTGTCACTGCTGTTGAATAATCAATCCTGCTACTCATCACCGCCCCAGCGGGTATTTCCACCCTCTACAAATGTGTTCCCTGGCAGCCTGGATGCCCAAGCTAACTTCACTCATCACCAGTTGGAAAGAGGTCTCTTCCTCCCTGAAGCTCTCTAGCCTTTCCCTCTCCCCCAGAAAAGCCAATCCTTTCCTCACTTGGATCTGCATGGAATTCACAACATGGTTGTGAACTGGTTGTCTCACATGTTCTCACGAGGGCTGCTAGAAGTCATTGCTAGAGGTCAACAACCCAGATCATCCAGCAGGCAGTTGCTACTACCCCGAGTAAGTACTCCACCCATTTGTCTGAATGACTGAAGTCCTCCCGATTGCCCCATTCAAATTCAAGTACAATACAAATAAGCACCCAAATCCAAGAAAATAAACTTTCTTAGTTATGAAATCTAAACTCTTGCTATCCCAACCCACTGCTTTTCCAGTATCCCGCCACTTCACACACCCCAACTCATTCTCTGGGACCACAGTCTTCTGTCACTTCCTGCCAACCTTCACACAGTACTTCTCTTCTTCCTCATCCTTTACTTCTTCTAAGACTCAAGCGCTCAAGAAGGCTGGGCCTCCTTATCTACGTCTATCACTTCCTAGCTTCGTATTCCTTTGGAGCATGTGGAGAATTTATCCCAACTTGGATGCATTCAATACTGAAATTATTTTATTAAAGCCTATTTTTCTTACTAAGATATGAACTCGCTGACAGAAGAGACCATTATCGTATTCACTGCTAGAGTCCTTTTGCCTGGCACAGGAAACCTATCTCGATTTTTGTTGACTGAATAGATCATTTAGGAAATAGGAAATCGGCCCGTGGTACAAATATTCCATCTCATGAATAGCATAGATAAAATAAAAGTGGCAAACTGTTCTTATATATTAAAAGACAGCTCAATTTTTTTTGCATTCAGATAATTTACTTTACAAATAACACACAGACAATATTAAGAATGCATGTCTAAACTTCAGACTCAAAGGAAAATCTGAGCTGCCTCTTTTCTGTGGTAGTGATTTCACAGTGAGGAAGTGCCAGCCACTGATGTATCATGAACACCAAACAAACTAGGAACACAAGTGATGCTGGAAAATTTCCTTTCCATTACACATTGAAATGTCCATTGACCTAACTGTGTAGGCAACTGCCTTCTGCCATAAGTCTAGATATTTGGGGGGACTTCTTGTATTTGAATTGCCCATTAAATCTACAAAAAAAAAACAAAAACAAAAAAACACTTCTTAAAAGCACACAAGTGCATATGCAAATTCAATCCTACGTAACTCACAGAAAGTGCTAGATCTCATCACTGATTTCCTAGTCCTTCGTGGATTTCAGAGAAATATGGTGACAATTGGATGTGATTTCTTATAACATGTCAACAGTCTGTTAGATCTAAAATTAATTAGCCATCGAGTTCCCGTCCTAATTCTTAATTAAACTAAGGAAATAACTGGATCTTTTCTACTATTGTCTGTACCACATCTGTTTGAATATAACAAAGTCAGCCAACTTACCAGCCTCAATTCTACAATTCATGGTGAGAAATCCAACATCCTTTGGGAGAACAAGAAGAGGAAGACTGAAAAAAATGTCTCCTTTTAGACAAACTGCTTTTGATTACAGGATGTGACTATTTTTAGGATGTTCTTACATTCCCAACCAAGTACCCATCATAGCCTCCCTCCTGAGAGCTTGAAATCAGTGCCATACCACTAACAGACTGAGGAATCTCCAAGGTGTTGGAATAAGACAGGAGTAAGGTCAGAGGACATGATTTGATGACCTAATTTGTCTTCAAGTGGATGGAATTGAGTTATAAACCAAGAAATCCAATGACAAATATAGCTCGACCCCTCCTTAGCCTTCATCTTCCTCTAACATTAAATAAGGGAAATTACTCAAAGTCCTCATCATTACTAATTGCATTCTGTGACTCCATGTAACACATCGCTTATTTCTAAATCAGCAGAGAAAGAATTCAGTGTCTTTGAGGTTCACTATGTTTTAATGCTGTCACAGAGACCCAAGGGTGCCTGACAGTCACTCCAAACCATGCTTCATATGGCTAATACCCAAGAGAAATCTGGATGCTTATTTTGGGTTTCATGGTATTCCCCTAAAATTTCAGTTGAAGCTCAACCCCAGTACCTCTAAATAAGACAATTTTGGAAAGAGGATAGTTAAAAGATGTACTAAAGTAAGGCTGTTGTGATGGGCCCCAATCCAATACGACTAGTGTCCTTATAACAGAAAATCTGGACCCACAGACAGACACTAAGGGTGAGAACACAGAGACAAGAGCATGTAAAACAGAGGAAGAAAGCGGCTACTTGGGATAGGGCATGATGAATCACACCTGTAACTCCTGCTGAAGGAGCCTGAAGTAGGTAGATCAAGGTCCCCTATTGAGGGAGGGAGGGGTGGTAAGGACTGAGGGAAATGACTCAAGTGGCAGAGAAAATAGGAAGGCCAGGTTTCTATCCCCTGTCTTCCCCACTGCCCCCCACCCCCGAAAAGAGACCATCTTCAAACTAGGTAGAGGCCTCCGATAAAAGCAACTTTACCAATGCCTTGGTTTAAGACTTTTGGCCTATAGAACTATGAGAAAATTCACAAGCTTTCATGAAAGCCACTCTGTGGGGTGCTTTGTGACAGCAGTTCAAACAAATTAATACACTACTAAACAGACTTGTCTATCTAGAAGAGGACTTGGAACAATCATCTTGCCCAGGTGTGTGTGTGTGTGTGTGTGTGTGTGTGTGTGTGTGTGTGTGTGTAGAAGCACTTGACTTTACCATGCAAAACCATTAAAGGCCACAGCCAGTGCAGTCATAATGCTTGAAGAACCCATTCTAAATTTCTATTATAGCATTTCATTAAAGAACTGAATCTTTAAAATATGCCTTATTTATACACCAAACTCTGTCTGTACCTACTAACCAGAGAAATAACAGGATATCTTTCCTCAACAAGTTTCTGAGAGTTCTCTCTAACTACTTATTCACCCCTGAATTCTTTTCCTTCTCAAAGGGGCCCTCTTTAAGTCTGTATACATGGAAAGCTATGTTACCTAATCATGCTCGTTTTTTAAGAATAATACCAGTTATAGGAGTCAACATTGGCATGACAATCTGGTCACACTCAATGCCTGAGCCACTGGTGTGTGTGACATGGGCTCCAGGCCAAGCACACCATGAGTTGCAAAGTGCAGAAGTCACCATAGACCTAGCAATGGTTCATTACTGCAGGAACCCCCTCCTACCAAGAAAGACAGTAAGATTTGCCCTGGCAAAAACAAGAAACGCAAAACACAAATTCAAGTACCTCATGACAAATCTCAATGACCAGAATTGACTAGGCCAAAGGAAAGCCTTCTAAGTTCAGTGGTTCCCAAACAACAACAAATCTTGGATAAGTTCACACTGTGTGAATCTGAATCATCAAGAGATTTTTTTTTAACCATCTTAGGATGTTCTATTTTATGTACCTCGTGTGAGATTTGCATCAGGTAATTATCTAATGTGGGAAGCATACGAACCTGGTGTACACTTTTCAGAGCTGAAAGAAAACAACTGATGTAGTTGATATCTACAAATTATGGCTCATTTCATCGAATCATTAGCACTGACTGACGGAACTATCAGCACCTCTCTGAGGTTCTATTAAGCTATTTGCTATCAGTTATCTATTATTATATTACAGGCTACCCCCAAAACTTAGTTATTTAATAACAATTTATTTACATATTTATTTATTTATGCTTGCTATAACTATACATTGAATTCAGGACCTTTCACACTCATTTGGCCTGCACACTCATAGCTGAAGCTCTGCCATTTGAGATGTGCTTTGGTCTGTTTTTTTGCTGGTTATTTTTCTTCCTATGCTGGCTTCAAACATAATCCTCAGATCTCAGCCTTTTGAGTCGACCTATAAACATGACGCATCAGTGCCCAGACGAATATTTCTTATTTCAATCTCTGTAAATTGGAAATTTAGGAAGCCAGGGTGAGGGGAGCTGGTTTTGCCAGCACATAACATATAAAACTACCTCATGGGTAATTGTAGATTAAATCACACATAAATATATACATATATTCACACACATACATACACACACACACACACACACATGCAGAGTAAGAACAATACTCCTTAATAGCTAACTATGGGGGGATTACAAGATATACTTGAGCAGAAAATACTTCAAACAAATGTATCTTGAGCCAATAAGTAAAATTCCAAGAAGCTTTACTAGAATCAGTTGAAAAGTCCCCTGCCGACATAAAAGGCAATTATGAAAGGAGCACAAAAAAGTCAGAGTGTTCGAGCTTTAGGACGCCACCTACAGTGCCCCCCTTTCACAGAGCAAAACGGGAGAATGACTGAAATTAGAAGCACACCTTCATCCATCACACATTCTCCAAGTTAAATAAAAGGCCAGAAGTTTGTTCGAAATAAAAAAAGAAAATCAAAGCTTCTTTATTCAGTCCCACAGAGCAGTAACTTTGTGCTTGGGTGAGAAGCAAGGACCTCCCCCAGGCCCTTTTCTTCCAGTTTGCCTACAGCCTCTTTCTAAAGCTAAGTCACAGTTTATTGGGAGTTTCTTGACAAGCAATTCCATGGAGCCCGGAAGTCCAGAACCTTTCTCCGAGCTTTGATAAGATGGGCCGTCTTGTGGTGGGAAGTTACTCACAATGAGAGAAGACAAGCCACACCTCCCTAAAAGCCCCAGAAGTTAAGTAAAGACCTTTAGTATGGTATGTATATGGACCTCCTAAACTTCTCTGTGCAAAACTCACCCAAATCAGAGGCTTTGGACAGGCAACTGATGAATACTTCATGAGGTTATTTAGTTGGTTAGACCAATTTCTTAGAAACCTTTCCTGTCTTGAGATTTTTATATTCTAGGGGCCGATATTATGGCAATCACGGAGTGCCACTAAATTGTTCCTCTTATTTACCACCAAAACCGATGGATCAGAAGCAGGTTATAAAAAGTATTTTATAGGAATCAAAACCTACACACCTCTTGCATCCTGAAAGAACATAGGTTTTAGATCAGAAAGACCTAGAGGTAAATTCAAGCTCAGGCACATAGCATCTAAATGGTTGAATCACCTGTCCTTCCAGGCCTTAGGATTTCCTATCCATAAAAAATAAAATAAAATAAGCAGATCAACCAACTACTGTGAAGAAAACTATCTTCACAAATTGCAATTTCCATGGAATCAGGGAGCCACACAAGTGAGACCAGCCTCTGATTTCCAGCAGCTCCCAGGTGAGCTGGAACACAAAACACATGCATGCAAAGGCCAAGGCAGATGTAGTGGCTCTGAGACCCCCCCTTCTACTGGATGGCTCATACCCCTTTGGTCACCTCTCAATGTATTATCGTGGTACCAAGGTATTATCATGGCCAATATAACAAGCAGATGATGTTTTTACTTCCAAGATTCATAACAAAAGGCACTGCTTTTCCATCTTAAGTCTTGTCTGGCTCTCTTGAGGGAGAGTCAGAACAAAACATAAGAAAACTAGACAGATCGGAAAAGGCACAACTGGACAGAGACAACAATCCTTCTTCTTCCTAAAGATCCTGGAAAACAGTGACAACAGAGACCACGCCCCTGATGACCCTGGAGCAGACTCAGTTGGGGGAACTGGTGTCCCCCCCTTCCCCTTGGGGCAAAGCAGACAGATCCAACCAGATGTCAGAACAGATGACACTCACCCAAAAGGAATAGCAAAGTGAGTGCTAAAAGCTACTGCGTTCTAGGCTCCTTTCTCATTCTATTGCCCTAAGTCATCTGTACCCTCTTCTTCCTCCGCGTCCTCTTCCTCCATCTTATTCTTGCCTGGAAAGCCAGTGGACAAGAAGACCTTCTATGCCATAAGGTGACCATCCCAGCTTCAAGTCCTAGTTGGGGGTTTATATCAACTCACCAGGAGCCAAGAGGCCATCTTCATCTTCCCTGGAGCTTTACTCTCACTTTCAAATAAACTTTGCTTCTGACTCATAATTAATAAGTAAGCTTTCCTGCCTCACAATTCTTTATTTTGGTGGAGAAATGACAGTACTTGCTGTCACTGCTCACCAGCTGTAAAGTGTGGAGGGGACCAAGAGCGGGGAACTGACATCCCCCAGAGCTTCCCCAGTGAGCACAGATGTGGCTCCAGTCCCAGTCCAGCCAGCAGAAAACTGCAGCTTCAGGAGACAGCTCCACTACAGCCTCACAAACAACCTGAGCCAGAACCACCAATCGAGCCACTTCGCCGTCTGTGACTGTGAGATTGGCATGTTTGTTTTACTGTTGCAGAGTAATCATTTGTACAGCTATAGGTAACTGATTCCTTAGCCTTGACCAAAAGTTGCAAGAGACTTAGAAGAAGATACCCCTGCCCATTTTGGATTCTCTGTCAGAGAAGTAGACAGGTGTGGAAAGAAGGATGAGTTTTGTGAGGTGGTGGAAAGGTAACATGACCTGAGAGAGTGCCAGGTGGAGAGGAAGCCAAGCACTAAACAACCTAGGGGCAGTGTGAAAAGGGTTCTGAATCCTCAACAGAGTGTCTGTGTTACCCCAGGTGATAGAGAACAGTGATGGCCCCAGATGGGGATGGTATGGTAGCAACGGACCTGAGATTTCCCCACAGAGAAGAGATGAAACAAAGTGCCTGGATCCACAGGCAAGGTCACATAGGATCCTCTGTAAAGAGGAAAAAAAGCAGCTGAAATGGAGCATGGCTAAAGTAGGATGGGGGAGAGGGGATGAGTGAGAGGAACAGCATGAACATGGCCATCATCCCTCCCACCCGCCTCCCACTGCTGACTGCTACAGCTTAAGGTTCTGAAGTTCATTTGGCCATTTAATCTGTGTGCATGTTTAGTTACATGCCTGAGGACAAAGCTAACGCCACGGGACACATTCTTTAGTCACAGCGCCACCACCATCGTGCACAGAAGGAGCCGTTTCCATGCCCAATGCACTGCGTTACAAGATTAATGCCATAAATATTGTGGAGGTTCGAGACACAAAATTATAGTAAATGTGTAAGCTTTGCTTCTCCTTAAATCACCTTGACTGCAAGAACTGAGTCCAAGTTACACTGCTATGCTTAATAAAACAAAGTCAAATAATAACCATCATCATGATAATAATACATAGAGGACACACTATGGAAACAATACAGAGGAAAGGCAGAAAACCATCTGTTTCAACAGTGACGGGTCTAAAAAGGAAACAATATTGGATGCATCAATCTTAAGTCATTCTATATAACAGGGGAAAATGCCTTGACAGTATCAATGGAGATTCCAAAGGCTCTCTGGGGTTCTTTGGAAGTGGATACCCTCTGGTTTCTTAGTGGCTGTAGAATCAGCTGCTCATGTTAAGTGCAATTTGTTTCACCAGAGTGAAAGTTGAGGAAGAAAATTAATAAAACCCTGCCCTTCAGCACATGTTGACCAATGTCTTTGACCAAGAAGACAGGAGATTTGAAAAGAAAAGGCAATATGCCCCCAGGGTGAATGCCTATCTGGGTTAGCTGCATAAGAGGTCATTTAGTCCGTGCTCGGTTTACAGTTATGGCAGCAGAGGCTAGAGAAGTTAAATAGCCCAGATCACGCAGTCACAAGATTTGATCAGGACTGGCATCCACATTTACTAAGAGAGTAACAGGATTCAGCCCTAGACAAGGAGAGGCTCAATAAGCCGTATCTGTAGCTTGCTATGACAGCATTATGATCAACCTTCCACTAAGTGAATGCTGTTAAGAAGTAGCCATAGTAACCTGTGCTTCTTCCTCCCGCATACCCCAACCAGACTGGGAACTTATCATCACAGCTCTGCCTTCAGAGTATTGTGTTGGAACCCCCGAGAAGCTAAGCATCCTAGCTTCAAACGCAATGGAGGTAGGGACATTTGCTCATGAAAATTGGATGTGATAAACTCAAAGTAAATAAACATATCTTTATTTGGGAAACAGTGAAGTCTGCCAAGGGAAGTATATATAAGATATACATGTCAACAACAAGAAAGTTGGGAACGAAAAGAAAGGCACACCTCTACCATGCCACTCCCATTCGAAAAACTGCAAAAGAAAACTTAATATCAGCCAGGGGCTGGTGGCTCAAGCTTATAATCCTAGCTGCTCAGGGAGCTGAGATCTGAGGATCATGGTTCAAAGCCAGCTTGAGCAGGAAAGTCTCCATGAGATGCTTATCTTCAATTAACTACCAACGAAAACTGGAAGTGGGAACTGGCTCAAAGTGGTAGAATGCTAGCCTTGAGTGAAAAAACTTAGGGACAGCTCCCAGACTCTGAGTTCAAGCCCCATGACCAACAAAAGAAAATATATTCATGTTCTGGCTTTCACACTTACTGCAGTGGAACCTTCCCTGAGCCTTGAGTTTCGCCAAATATGAAATAAATATTTGTGTTCTTTTCTTTGCTGACCTGTCCAGAAGACTTCAGTGGCCAGCCCAGCCCTTGGAGTAGTCATGCATGCACCTTCCATATGCAGTGAGGAAGAAGCCTCCTAGAATTACTGCCCCATCTGAGTGCTGACCCCAATACTGTCAGCAAAGGGCAGAGCTCCTGCTCTAGCTCTGTTTCACCTGCAAATAAAGAAATAATGCTGCTGTTGTCCAGGTTTTGATTTCTGCTCAACTTTGTTCTTTCTAGCTCTGCCTCCTTAGCCAGAAACATACCCCAAAACATCCAAATGGTGTGTGGATGAGCCACCTATCCCATCTGAAAAGGTCATGGAATACAGTCAGGCCCTCTGATGTTCCCACCTCTCTGATGGTAAGACTTGGTATACAATGTCTATCGACATGTGAGTTTATTTTTACTTTACCTTCAATCTCTTTGGAAAGAATGAGTTTAGGTTTTGCTGCCCTGCATGTTAGTGAGGGCTCAGATGAACTCCATCTGCTCCTCTCATCTCCTGCCAGGAGACTGATGATCACCTGAGTATGGTTTTCCCAGAGAATGAAGGACCCTTCCCCAAGTCCTGTGCCAGGCTTCCAGCAACTCTCTGCTGTAGTATTCATCAACTTCCCCTCTGCCTCCCTTTCAGAGATCCATGTCTTGGGATGCCAATGCTCAAAATGCAAGCCCCACACCTCTGCCCACCTCTGTTTACAAGCACATCGCCTCTGACATTTTTCTCCCCTGGCAATATCCTTCTCTAGGAGAAACCCCCAGAGGGAAAGCAGGAGGAGGCCTGAGACTTGTACAACACAATTCTCTCTTGTATTCTCAGGGGCTCTGGACTCCAGCAGACATGAAACACCTCAACTCCCTTCCCCTTTCTCCCCCATCATCACCCCTGCCCCCAGGGCCTGATTCCAGCCTATTCCTTCCCAAGGACATCATTTATTCACAGGCCTACTCTGCCTCAAATGAGAAACCCGAATAAGCAGAGCTGTTCTTTGAAGTTCAGGGTTAAGTTCACTGCTGAGCCTCCCCTATCTCAGCCAGGCAGTTGGTTGGCAGGCTCCTTCCTTCTTTTGCTCCAAAGGAAAGCCAACAAGATTAAAGCTCTGCCCTTTTCATTACCACTTGGAACGTGTACAACTGGTGCTTCGCAGCCTCTTAAGCAAGAGCAGTTCTCCACTGGCTGTAGATTTAGCGAAGTAAATTTGACTCAGCTTTAAAAGACACATGTATTCATTGTCCGCTTCCTTGGGAAAACTCAAAGTTGCAAACTAAGTGCTGAAAAAAAAAAGCCTAATGAATAGGAAAAGAAAGATTTCAGGGTGAGTAGCTCATATTCTTCAAATGACATAATTTACTGAGTAAGAGATTTCCCCCTACGGCCCTGGCCAATTAAGGCGGGGGGGGGGGGGCTGGTGAGGGACTGGGAGGGGAGGTAAGAAAGCAACTCCAAACCCTTTCATCAGATACAAGTCACAGGAAGAACAATGGACCTTCCCCTAACTCAGACGACTGCCTGGGCATCCAAAAAGGTTCTCCCTGCAGTAGAGTCAATGTGTGATTTACAGTGGAGCTCATCGTGGCTCCATGCATCACTGTCGCCATTCAGGCTGCTTCCTCTTCACCCCTTGATTTGCAGAGTAGCCCCCTGAGAGCTGAGGACCCCCACTGCCTCTGCTCCTCGGGCATGCTTCCATGCTTCTGCATTCTGCGGGCTGGTCCACGTCCTCACAAGTTGTTGATTTCTGCCTTCTCTGAAACACAGAGGCTGAAATCCCAAAGATCACTCACTCCAGCCTCTCTTCCTTTTCCTTCCACCCATGGCTTAGAAAGCACATTTATCTTACTCTCCGAACTACGCTCTTAGCCAAATCCTTAAAAATTCTGATTGGATGCTCAATCTTTTAAACAATCTGGTTTTCATGCTAATCACAGAAATTACCCAATTCTATCAGTTATGGATGCTTATGTAACTTATGAAATCATATAAGCCGTTCTCCCACGCACACCTGATATGCATATAGCAACAGTCACTTAGCGGAAACACAGAAAAACCAACATTAAATGAGGAATTACTATGTGCCAAGTTTAAAGCCCCATCATATCTAATTATCTAGCTTACTACACTGCCCTACCCCTCCCTCCATGCCATCCACTTGGCTCAATTAACTCAGGAACAGATACACAAATCTGTATCACTGGCTCACTCACTACCTGAGTACAATTCTCAGCACTAACTCTTAAGGGAACTGGAAATTTGAGACTACTAGCAAATTTTGTTTACTATTGGTAACATGCCCCAAAATATCCTGACCTAGCTGGGCTTTTACCCAGTTTTATAGGCTCAGGCCTATAAACCTAGCTATTGGGAGAACCAATATTCAAAGCCAGCCCAGGTTTTTAAAAAAAGGTTCCCATGACCCCATGTCAACTAATAAAAGCTGGCTGTAATGATGCACACTTGTCATCCCAGCTACATGGAAAATGTAAATAGGAGAATCGAGATACAGACAAAAACTTAAGACCTACTGAAAAAATAACTAAAACAAGAAGGGGTTAGGGGCATGGCCCAAGTGGTAGAGCTCATGTCTAAGTAAGCAAAAAGCCCTCAAATCTTGGCAGCACCAACCTCCCCACCAAAAGAAGAAGAAGAAGAAGAAGAAGAAG
>NW_012267261.1:4648802-4712914 GCF_000151885.1 Dipodomys ordii
GAAGAAGAAGAAGAAGAAGAAGAAGAAGAAGAAGAAGAAGAAGAAGAAGAAGAAGAAGAAGAAGAAGAGGAGGAGGAGGAGGAGGAGGAGGAAGAGGAGGAGGAGGAGCAGGAAGAGGAGGAGGAGGAAAAAAGGAAAGAAAAAAGCAACAAAAAAAACACCTAAACCATATAGTTCTATTCAGAACATATGCTGTTGTAATAATGAGCCTCCTAGACTAAACAAAGACAGGGCCTACCTTTAATTTCTGCTCCTCATGATAATGTTGAATCTGTGAGATCTTCCTAGAACTTCTCACTTTCACTGGGCACATGTGCCATTGGCTCTATGTGTGGTCTAGATTCCTGCAAACACCTTGACTAATGCCAATTCACAAGCTCCCAAGTGGCTTTACCTGAATATTCCCTAGACCCCTTTACTGGGAAAACAATCTGCCACTGCATCGAAGCAGAGGCCCTGGAAATAACCCTGGCAAGGGACATTCTGAAACTTTCCATTCTGGGGTTAGGGAGCTGGAAAGGACCAATGTCTTCATTACTCATTAAGATAATCACATAATTATTTGTCAAAATAGTATAAAGGTCACTAGGTTTCACCATTATGCTGAGAAAATATTGAAAATAAAGTTATACACAGGTGAAAACATAAGCTTTTTTCTTATTAATTATTCAGGGACTAATAAACACTAGACAGGCCACATGCAATCTTTGGGGAAATGCTAGACAATTATCACCTTGCTTCCTCCTGAAAGACAGGGACAAGTCTCTCCCAAGCAGAAACAGTAAAAAGCACATTGCTTTGATGAGGCTAGAAATGGGCTTATGGCTTGGCTCTGTCCGTGGCCAGTAGTTAGGGATCTTGAAAATTGTGTCTCTCAAAGACTAATAATTAGCCAGATGTCAGTGGCTTGGACCTATAATTCTAGCTACTCAAGATGCTGAGGTATGAGGATCAAGATTCAAAACCAGCCCATGGAGACAAATCTGAGGCTCAAATCTCCAACTAAACAGAAAAAAAAATGCCATAAGTAGAGGTGTAGTTCAAGTGGTAAAGCATTTATCCTTGAGCAGAAAAAGCTAAGGGACAGAGTTCCACTGTACTGGAATTATTTTTTAAAAAAGGGGTGCGGGGGTGGGGGGGTACTAATTGTCCTCATGGTAAGGATTAGGATCAACTCACATGAGAAATTAAGATTCAGCATTCAGCATCAGTGAGATGGCAGGAGACAGCATATATCTAAACGCCTCCCAGATACTTCAACTTCGTTCAGAATGCAATGCACCGTAATACCCAAAGCCAAAGTTCTTGCAGCATGAACAGGTCCCGACTCAACAGCACAGAAGAGTCAGTTTTCCCAGACACTCCGCAAGCAGAGTAATTTCTCACCTGGCTGACAATTTATTGAACTGGCTACACCATCCTAAGCTGTTTTGTTTGTACAGCACTTTTCCCCAGGGATCCACAGGTGGGGAATCATGGTTTCCATACTCTCTGAAAGGATGCACAGGTTACATCCATCTCCCATGAGGCTGAAAGACTAGGCCCACAAGGGCAGGCGAAGTTCATCCACGTAGGAAAACTCCAAGAGCAACTCAACTTGAGCTTAACTTTGGAAGACTGTACGTTCTCAAAAATAAAATAGTAGAATCCATCCAAATGTCTGTCTGTCTACAGCCATTAACATTGGTGACAGTTTGTTTTCATTCATCGACCGAAAAGTGCTCTTCCATCTGGTCCCACACCCAGCAATACACACACATTTTAAAGTTATTCAAATATTTCATGTGTGAAAACAGAGAGGTTATTTCATGGAGGCAAATTTGGCAGAAGTCAATTGCTAAATATGCTGCTGATCTGCTGCTTAACCCACGGAAAGTGACATTTTCCTCTCAGCCTGCCAGTTAAATGCCTCCTCTGCTTTGGAATTCATTCACCCACTTCTACAAACGTTTGCACTGACATTTTGCCAAACAGCTATCTCCGAAATCTCTAATGGGGAGGGGAGAAGGGAGTACAACAATGGGAACATGAATTTCAAACTCTGGGTGCAATCATCAAAAGACTCTGGCACAGAGGAAGCCCCAAATCAAGCCAGCAGTATTTTTATACTGAAATATTATTTATGCATAAGAGGCAGCCCATTCATATGGTAGACAATGTGACTAGTGAATGACCCATTTTTCTATTTCCACTGGAGTAAGTTGGGATAGTGGCGAAGACCCAGTATTTACTGCATTAAAAGTAGGCTTCAAAGGTCTGGCTTCTAACCTGAAGGAAATTTGTTCAAATACTATAAGCCAACTTGTAAAAGATTTATAACACTATCATCCTACAGCTATATACTATACAGAGATTTCTCTATTTCCCAAATCACACATACAGGTGTGCAAATGATCAAATAGTAATTTCCAAATCTTCCAAGAACAAATAGGACCCAAAGCCTGATCACATCCAGCCAGCAGCAGTACAAAACCTGGTCTCTGATGACTATGGGAAGCCAAGATTCCACCACAAACAGAATGTGTCTCCTTTCCTTGAAGTTCTGGCTGACCAAAGAGAAAAACAGACAGCCAAGGGGCCCCTGCCAGACTGACAGAGCGACTCTGGAACTCCTCAAGGTCTGGACATAAGCCAAAATGTTGTTTCACGTCTTGCCTAGTTCATCTGTCTACCCAAAGAAGTTCATTAGAGATAATACAGATGCAATAACATAGTCAGACAGGCAATGCTGCTGAGTGCCAGTGACTCATACCTGGAGTCCTAGCTATTCAGGAGGCTGAGATCCAAGGATTGTAGTTTGAAGCCAGCCCAGGCAGAAAAATCCATGCAACTCTCATCTCCAATTAACCACCAAAAAGAGAGAAGTGGAGCTATGGGCTCAAGTGATAGAATGCTAGCCTTGAGCACAAAAGCTCAGAGATAGTGCCCAAACCCTAAATTCAAGCTGCAGGACTGGAACACATACACACACATAGGCACGCGTGCACACACACACACACACAAAAACATGCGTGCAGGTGCATAATACTAGTCAGAAAGGTCATTTAGTGAACCTCAGGAAAGGGATACAAGAGGTTTTTTATTTGTCACTGTTGTGTTTAATGTACTATGTGATTTTCTTGGGATTTTTTTGTTTTGTTTTGGTTTTTTTGGGTCTGTTCATGGGGCCTGAACTCTGGGCCTGGGTGCTATCCCTCAGCTCTTCAGCTCAAGGCTAGTGCTCTACCACTTGAGCCACAGTGCCACTTCCCGGCTTTTTTTTCTTTTTGCTTATGTGGTGCTGAGGAATCGAACCCAGGACCTCATGCATGCAAGGCAAGTGCTCTACCACTGAGCCACCTTCCCAGCCCTTCTTGATTTTTTTTATTTGTATGTTCTTCCCCCATGGTATATATAACCCCTGTGTCACTGTATTTGATTCCAGTGCCCTGCATCTTATATATATATATATTCTTCTAATTGGGGGAGGGGAAAGGAAATAACAAAATGCTGAAACAAGGATACAGTTTAACCCAGTGTAACAATGAGACGTACAAGACATGTTGAAAACGAACTTCACAACTTTGGGATGGGGGGAGGAGTTAGGGAGGTGAGGAGGGAAGGGATAGTAGGGGGGAAACAAAGGAGGGCAGTAGATGAATGGATCAAGAAAATGTGGTATATATACACAATGGAATTCTATGCCTCCATCAGAAAGAATGACAATGCCCCATTTGTTAGGAACTGGAAAGACTTGGAAAAAATTATATTAAGTGAAGTAAGCCAGGCCCAAAGAAACATGGGTCCCATGGTTTCCCTTATTTGCAATAACTAGTACATGTGTAAGACAAGCAGAAAAGGTTAAAAGCTATGTGCATATCACCATATAAGATGTGTTAAGCGAAATAAACCCCAAGATAGGGACACAAATCTTTCTTGCTATTGATTCTAACATAGTTATAATGTACCATGTGATTTTTTTTGTTGTTGCTTTGTATGTTCCTCCCCCACAGTATAACCCGTTTTCACTGTATATGATGTCGGTGCCCTCCATCTTGTATATACACCTCTCTAATTTGGGGAGGGTAAGGGAAAAACCAAAATGCTTAAATAGGGATACAGGTTGACCCATTGTAACAATGAGATGTACAAGACACTATGTGGAAAACAAACTTTACAACTTTGGCGGAGGGTGGGGGGATAGAAGGAGGAAAACAAAGGAGAAGGCAACAATGCTCAATAGGAAATGTACTCATTACCTTGCTCATGTAACTGTAACCCCTCTGTACAGTATTTTTACAATAAAAAATGTACAAAAAAACAAAGGAGGGGGTAACAATGTTCGATAGGAAATGTACTCATTACCTTACTCATGTAACTGTAACCCCTCTATACAGTATCTTTACAATAAAAATATAAAGAAAAAAGAAAGGTCATTTCGGAGTACAAGTGCAAATGTGTCCTATCTGGCTACTTCTTTATTACCATCTCCATGATTCCCATAACTAACTCTTCAATCATCTTCAAAGTGTCTGCTTGAACCACCTTCTTGTGCTGATTTTTCTTAAGTGGAGATGAAATCTCTCATACTTTTCTGCCTGGGTAGGCTTCAAACTGATTTCCTGCAGATCTCAGCTTCCTGAGTAGCTAGGATTACAAGCGTGAGCCACCAGTATCTCACTAATATCTCTTTCTTAATGTGCTTAAAATTTCAACCACAGTACACTCCCTTGAACCCAACCTTATATTTCTTTTTCTTTTTTAACACCACATTAAAGGTTTTAAAGCTACAATTTATTATGTCTGTTAATCACTGTCTCTAGGGGAATGACTATGTTTCAGGATAACAGATCTTTCTATCTTACTCACTGTATCCAAAGTACCTAAAACAACTCAGCACCTCAACTTCTTGCTGAAGGGCCAACAGAACGGCTAAAAATAGAAATGTGAATGCTTGATAGGAAATGGACTGATTACCTTGCTCATGTAACTGTAACCCCTCTGTACATTATCTTTACAATAATACATATATATATATATATATATATGTGTGTGTGTGTGTGTGTGTGTGTGTGTGTATGTATAAATGTTATATCACAGAACAACTTTCTGGACTCCACCAAACCAGGATGAGGCCTGGAGATACCCAGAAGACACACTCAAGCCATGGGAGGGAACAGCAAATGCTGGCTGGCAGGCTTACACAGATACAAATGGACAGACATATAGACAAGGTACCATCCAAAGCATTTCTCCACATGTACCCTTCAACGTGAGGTGAGAGGAGGCACCCACATTGCTGAATCACTCCATCACGTGCTTTGTGTGCCAGGCTTAAACTTGTGTGGACGACTCTGCAATCCAGAGAAAAGAGCCGCTTGCTCTCAAGTCTCTGCCTGCCCAGCTCCACCCAGGTACCCAAAATGTCTGGAAACCTCTGGCCTCAGGCTCAGCCCTGCCCAGTGCTGACTCAGCCATGTACTGAGGTCCAACCTGGCAGTGGCCTGGGAGCTCCACCCAGCTCCCTGTGGCCTAGATGGCTCCTGCTACTTTAAATCTACTGTGTACTATAATCCAAAGGGTTGATTCATCCAAAGGATAATTCAAAGTACAACACAAAGTACAGCACCATAGTACCCCAAACCACAGACCTGAACTACTCAACCCACGGCAGTTTAAGACCTTCCTAACTCTCTTCACAGAGCAGTATAAAATAAGTCTTGTACCCTCTGACATGTGGGAGATGCAATGTGGTGGATAACAGCGGTGTCTGGAGCTACGAAAACTTGTGTTGCTGATTATTGGCTATGTGAACTATCTTTTATTTATTCTAATTATTACCCTTAAGTTGTTGCATGTAAGTATTGATATAATTCTTCCTTACCTCAGTGTAGGATAATGGTGAATACAGATGAACTTTAGGCAAATCATATGGAGCAATGAACATGGGAAAAAAAAGTTATTCCTTTAAACAAAATCTGGTCTGTCTACACACAAGGAAAAGTTCTGTTACTCGAATGAAACTTGAGAACATCATGCTAAGCCAAGAAGCCAGATAGATATGCATGTGTTATATGATTCCATTTATATGGGAATGTAGTGAACAGGCAAATTCATACTTTCAGAAAGCAGACTTGTGAGTGACAAGGGCTACTGGCAACTATTATTGAGAAAGGGAGGAAATATGGAAGTGACTACAATAGGAATGGGGTTTATCCTGGGTGCAATGAAAGAAAATATTCTAGAATCAAATCATAATGATGAATGCACAATGGTGTGACTACACTAAAACCACTAAGCCAGTCCAAGCAGGAAAGTCCATGAACCTCTTATCTCCAATGAATTAAAATACCACAAGTGGAGCTGTGGCTCAAGTGGTAGAGCACCAGCCATGAGCAAAAAAGCTAAGACATAAAACCTGGGCCTCATTACCAGTACAAAACAACAACAATAATCCCACTAAATTATAAACTAAACAGAAAAAGCTATTATTCCTCTCCTATAGTTATTCCAGCTATGATCATCTTGCCCAATAACAACAAAAAAGAGAGAGTAGATGTCAAAAAAAAATTGAAGATGTCAATGACAAATGTGGAGAGCCAAATTTTTTCTAGGAAATATCAACAAAGGCTCAAACAATTGAGCAGCTTCGAGAAATGAGTGGCCAGTGTAGGCAGTTTTATCTCTTGGGCATTTGGAGCAGGACCATCAAACACTGATTCAGTGTGGTTGAGGGTCAGGAGCAGGTTCTGCCAACAGAGGATTTGATCAACGTGAGACATGGATGAATCGGTTCTAGGAGAGAAAAGCAGGGGAGGGAGAGACCAACTTCATCCTCTCACTGCAGTTCATAATAGAAGATAGTAATCACCATACACGACATCCATTTCGAAGCCGAGTACCTATTTATGCAGACCCTTTGCAATCAATGCACTGGCTACAAAAATGAATGGGCTGGAAAGGAGGGATGCAGGGCCAGTGTCATAGGAACAAATGGGCTCTTATTTCAAAGCAAGTTCCTCCGCTGCGTGAAGTGGCAGTCACTAAAGAATTCTTAAGTACCGTCTGGCACTCAGCAGCACTCAGCTGAACTATCCTTGAGATCTGCTCCATATACATGTTCTAGAGGACATTTTTTTCCCATAGAAATATTTAAAGCAGGGTACAGCAGAAGAGGGAAAAATGAGGAAAAGCTTCTCAAAGAAGAAAGGAAACAGTCTCTTCATTTGAAGGTGGAGAGAAAAAACATGCACACACAAAAACCCATATATTTTCTTTCTCACGTTTTCTAGAATCTAAAAGCTATACGTACAAATACTGAGAAGAAATGGGATCGAGGTAAAAGTCAATTCCCATTTGTTAGTACAGAAGACGTAATTAGGAGATAGATAACTTTGAAAAGCTATTAAGAAAAATCCTCAAATAATACTTTAATTTTCCAGATGAGGTCCCCATCACAGATCCTCTACACAGTTTTTCTAATCTCGTGTGTGTGTGTGTGTGTGTGTGTGTGTGTGTGTGTGTGTGTGTTGGTACTGGGACTTGAACTCAGGGCTTGAGCTCTTGCTCAGTTTTTGCACTTATGACTGATGCTTTACCACATGAGACACATCTCCAGTTCTGGCTTTTTGCTGCTTAATTGGAGATGAGAGTCTCATTGATTTGTCTGCCCAGGCTGGCTTCAAACCACAGTCCTCAGATCTCAACATCCTGAGTCACAAGATTAGTGGCACAAACCACGTGTCCAGAACCCAAGGATTGTTATTATAAAGTCCACTACCCCGACCTGTAGCTTTCTCTCTGCACTTCCAAATCTCTCCACTCAAAAATCCAGAAATAGGGGCTGGGAAGGTGGCTCAGTGGTAGAGTGCTTGCCTTGCATGCATGAGGCCCTGGGTTCGATTCCTCAGCACCACATAAGCAGAAAAAGCCGGAAGTGGTGCTGTGGATCAAGTGGTATAGCACTAGCTTTGAGCTAAAAAGAGCTGAAAGACAGCACCCAGGCCCAGAGCTCAGACCCACATCCAAAAAAAAAAAGAAAAAAAAATCCACAAATATCCAAAGATACTTGTTTTGCACAATGCTAACTGCTTCATGTACTTTCTTGGGTTATTTTTTTTTTAATCCTCAATTGACCTATTGGGTGTGTGTTGTCATCTCCATTTTACAAAATAAGAAAGAGTTGAGTTTATAGATCACAGAGAGAAAACAGCAATGCCATGATGGAGGCCCAGATCTGCTGACTTTACAACCCACTTGCTTCAATATTAACGTTTTCTTGCCCACTTCTCTTCTACCCTCTCCACTGAAAGGATAGAAAATGAAGCTTCAGAGAAATGGTAGAGATATGCAAGGCCAACTGGAGGAGATGCAAATGGCATCTGTAATCTTTCCATGATTCACAACAAAGCCAGACACTCAACTACCTAGCCACACCCCCAGTAGAATAAAGTAAGTCACCAAGAGTCTGATGGTACTCCGAGGATAGGTGGTTACTAGGTGGGACTTCTTTCCTTTGCCCGAAAACTAATTATAGGGGGTGAGAATATGGTTTAGTGGTAGAGTGCTTGCCTAGCACACATGAAACCCTGAGTTGGAGTCTTCAGTACCACCTAAAAGAAATTAAAAGAGAAAAAAAATATTTAAAAAAAAAACCCTAACTATTGATCTAGAGTCCTCACATTTGGGTTTAAAACACAACCCCAATGCTCCTAAACTGTATGTATCCCTCCAACAATCAGCCTCACTTTCCTCAGGGGTTAAATGAGAATCACCAGGCACATCTCACAGGATTGCTCTGAAGAGAAACAAAGAAATCCACGTAGCCTGTACTAAAGCACCAGGACTGCAGAGCCTCCATTATCTTCATCCTGGCTCTACCCTGCACCTGACACTGCACTTAAGCATTTTCTTGTCTGGATCACAGTTTTCTAACAGTGTTTCTCTTGTCTAAAAATAATTTTCTGTCTATCTGAGAGCTAAGGATAGAAAATGATTGAAAAGAGAAATAATAAGATTGATGATAGCCATCATCATAATAAGTCACATACTATATAACAACAAGCATGGGAAACACACTCAACCTTCCAAGCTCACAGATGGACTCTGAAGCCACATGCTGGTGGTTCATGTTTATAATCCTACCTACTCCAGAGGCTGAGATCTGAGGTTCGTGGTTTGAAGCCAGCCTGAGGAGGAAAGTCTGTGTGAGACTTTTATCTCTAATTAACCACTAGAAAACCAGAAGTGGAGCTGTGGCTCAAAGTGATAGGGCAATAGTCTTGATCAAAATAACAGCTCAAAGACAGTGCCCAGGCCCTGAGTTCAAGCCCCATGACAGACCAAAAAAAGATGGATTCCGAGACAAAAAGTGCAGTGAAAGACTTTAATGTTTAATGGCAGGATTGCAATACTGGGTTGTCTGATGGGTGATGGGCACTCTCTTTGAGATTACAACAACCAGTTTTATAGGCTTCTTGTCCCCAGTACCTCATTGGTCCAAGTATTATAGAATTCACATTCTCCTCCAGATACTGCCTGAGTCACATTAGTTTCTATTGGGTAATTCAAATGCATGCACCTCTTTCAGAAGTGAGCTTTTGACTGCCTCCAAACCCCTTTATTCTTTTTGTGGCTAGATGGATTTGGAGATATGAACTTACATTATATACATTGTTTTTACCCATTTTCTCATTTTACTTAGGTCCCTACTTCCCCTTGCTTATGGGTCCCCTGCTAATTTGTCCTGTTTTTCTACCATCTTTCCAATGCATGAATTTTGTGGCTATCCAAGCAAGCTACCGGTAATTTTCTACTCCAGGTCAAATGCCTTATCTTCAAAATGGACCACCCCTTGACTTTATTTCTAACCACAGACAAAGAGGAAAAAGAAGTACTTGCATTTCATTACAGCTGTCACCACTGTATACTTGTCACAATGGGAAAGAGTCTTACGTGGAAAAAGAGAAAGGCAAAAGGAAATGCCAATGACTGGATTAAGAAATCTGATATCCTAAATATCTAATCCGAAAGAACAGGCTTTGCAATATAAATTGAAAGATCTACTCAAGAGAAGCAATTGAAAGCCCAAATTGAACAGGCTCAGCAATTTGTGGGAGAAGAGATTTGGCTTTTTTTTTTTAACGGCATAATGTCGGAACAAAGAACAAAGCATTTTTATCTGGCTCCCAAACAATTAAATTCCCTGCCAATTCGACAGGGAAGATAGCCTTTAAAGAACTGCAGTCAAGTAGAGGAACGTTCAAAGCCAGTCAGAATTCATTAGATGGCAGAGGAAAAGCAGCTACAGATTTCTGAACAGTCGTTTCTCACCCAGGCCAGAAGGAGCCTGAGGCTGCCCAGAGCTGCTGGAGACTTCAAGGAAAACTACTATTTAATTAACCCTTCCAGCGTGCACATCTTACCCAGCTTCAGGACTCAGTGGCTCCCTTAGGTATCACTAGTCTACATGTATGTACAGCCCATAGGGAGAACAAAGCCCTGGTTTCAGGGTAGGAAGCCATGCTATCAATCCTCTTTCATTGAGAGAGGGAGAAATTTTCTTCCCTCAGAAATCAGCTTCATATCTGTGGGTTGATTAGAATAGGGAAGGCATTAAAAGGTAACTTGAGGCTTTGTCTGGGTCCTATGAATGAACTAAACATTCCCCAAGCTTCTATCTTTAATCTGAGCTATTCTTTGCTGCAGTCCCTTTGCACTCACCTTGGTAGGAGAGGAAAGCAGAGATTCAGATAATCATCTTG
Source organism: Dipodomys ordii (assembly GCF_000151885.1). Classification (NCBI taxonomy): domain Eukaryota; kingdom Metazoa; phylum Chordata; class Mammalia; order Rodentia; family Heteromyidae; genus Dipodomys; species Dipodomys ordii. The sequence goes on from NW_012267261.1 coordinate 4,659,545, forward strand.
TGTGGCAAGCAAACTGTCCCGAAGCAAGCAATGTCTTCTTCTTATCATCTTAAACAAAACAGCTCCCAAACTCAAAAGCCTACCTTATTCCTGTTCTGCTTTGATAATAAAGTGAAAATAATTCTCTGGAACTTTTCCAGAAACTAAGACTGAACTAATGGTCAACCAGGCCACATACCTGTGACCTGGAACTATTTAACTCTACATAACCTTTCTCACCCTCTACCCTCAACTCTCTCTATTTAACCTGAAGCCAAATACCTGCCCTCAAGATGGCTGAAAGAAGATACCCTGAAACTCTAGCTTTCCATGACGGCCATATAATAAAACTCTTTTCTCTGCCCTTAACAATATTTCTATATTTGGCATATGGGGATAAATGGCCTGACCTAATTTGGGACCCCTGGACTTTGGGCTGGGGTCTGAAAACCCAGTTTAACATCTTTCTGGGAATTAAGTTCTTCAGTGAGTGGATTTAGCAATAACACAGGGTACAAAGAGTGTCTGCTTATGTGTTCATGCAGATATTACAAGAGATACCCAGAAAGGAGGAAGATCCTCATGAGCTCCAAACTCCATATCACAGCACACTGCAATTTATTCTCATCTCTTTTTTTTTTTTCTAAGACATAGTCCCACAGTGTAAGTGGCACAAAATAGGCCTTTCTAAGTCCCGTCTCAGTCTTAAGGGATGTCTAAAGATCACCATGGACACATAAGCACTGTCAAAATAACGAAGAATAAATATGCCTCTGAAGTGAAGTAGACTCACTTCCTTCTCCATAGTATTTCTATTGCCTAACTCACAGCCCATCATACTTGATAGATGCTTGATAAACAAGGGAGAGAAGAATGAGCTTTGAATCAACTAGCTCTGCACAGTTTTCAACTTAAGTTATTAAAGGAACAAGAGACATTTCCAGTTCTGTCTTATTACTCCCCACAGTCTAGTAGGAGGAGATCTTTCCTAGGACACACAATGTGGAAGACATTGTGTCTATTTACAGAGAACAGACCATGAGCACAAACAGCAAGCCATCTGTGAATGGAATCCTCAGCATAAAATCCCAACACATGGTAAGGACTGTGTAACACAGAGTAGAGGAACTTCACAGCAAGGGGAATCAATGGGAGTCAAGCTCTTCAATTCCCTTATTTGAATGCTGAGAAAGTTGAATGCACCTAAGAGACTATGTGCATGTGCAGGGCTCACAAAGCAAGTTCCATGGTAAAGCAATGGTGGCCAATCCCAGGATCATCACCACAAAAACCATTATCCCTGAGGGATTGCCATGTATCGTTGAACAACATTGCATAATTCAGAATAACACCTCACTGGGAATGGCAGTAAGTCGAGCCTGGTTAACAAAATTCACTCCCAAGTCATTCCCTCCCATTAGACAGCGTGTCTCCTGGACCTTCTTGTTTAAAATCAAAAGTGCATCCTGGCCCCAAGGTCTGATATTCTTTATATACATTTCCCCTTCTCTCTCCTGTAGAAAGGGAAAGGCCAAGAGCAGTGAGCTGTGTCTTTTTTTTTTTTTTTTGAATGCTGTGTCCATACCCCCAAGCACAGAGCCTGAGGCACATCAGGACTGAATAAAAAGCTTACTGAAAAGAATGAATTAAAATAGAAACCTGAGAAGACAACTTTTCTTAACTGACCTAGTCCATGAAAAACAAACAAACATAGATAAGGAACAAGATCAAAGTTACAACACCAAAGGTAGAGCCAACAGAGGTAGTGGGAAAGTATAGAGGTAGAATAAAAGCAGAGACACAGGCAGGCCCCGGAGGGCTCACTCCAGTAATCCTAGCAACTCAGGAGGGGGAGATCTGAGAACTGAGGTTTACAGCTAGTCTCCAAGAGACTGTTATCTATAATTAACCACCATGAAAGCCAGAAGTAGAGGTGTGACTCAGTAAGTGGTAGAGCACTAACCTTGAGTAGAAAAAAGCTAAGCAAGAGCTCAAGGCCCTGAGTTCAATTCCCAGTAGCAGAAGGAAAGGAAGATGAATCAAAAAGGAAAGGGAAAAAGAAGACAAAAGAGAAAGGGGAAAAACGGGAAGAGTGTAAAATGCGTGGTATAAATGGGGTATAAATGGGAGTGGAGGGCCATCAATAACCCACCAGAGACCATCTTCATGGCCACCAAACTCACAGACCTATTAGAAAGCAACTCAGCTGGAGGTGTGGGTACTTCCTGGACATCAATGAACGCAGCACAGCCCTTTAGCCTATTCTTCCCAGAGCCAACGGGTTCTCCGACCTCAAACCCCACACCTACTTTACTGCCTTGTCTAGCCCAGGAAGACCAGAACTGCAGAGTAGTGCTTTCCACCTTCAATTCCAAGTCATGCTAATACCATCTAGGGGTCTCGAGTTCTCTCTCTACCAAAGAAGAATTAGGAAGCAGGAGAAGTAGAAGCAGAAATGTTTATTTTAAAACAAGAGGAAGATACCAGGGAAATTGAGGAAACGCCTCTTATATCTACTGGCAGGTTGATATAAGCCCCCAACCCAAACTCCCAAATGGGAGGGCCATCTTGTGCCATAGGAAGTTTTATCCACCTGTGAGTAAGGGGGGGGGGGAAGTGAAAGAAGGAGGAAGGGCAGGGGAAGGGGCAGGGATTTCTTGGTGCCAGAGAGAGAGAGAGAGAGAGAGAGAGAGAGAGAGAAGTGAGGCCACGAAATCTTAGCCCAATGTAGGTTGTGGGGGCTCTTATAACACTTTCGGTGAGTCTCAGGTTGCTCTGGCTTCTGGCTGGGTCACTATCCCTCTCATATGAAGGGAAGAGATGCCTTTTCTTTGTGCAGGTCTTCTGGAAGAGGAGGAGTGTAATCTCCATGGTCTGTCTCTAACCCCCAGGCCCCCCTGGGAGAGCTGAAGAGGAGGAGGTATCATTTCCACAGGATCACTCTCAAGCACTGTCTACCTCATTTTTTCCATTTTGCCTTTCTCTCAATGCCACAAAATTCCAGGTAGAAACTCATCCTCATGAGGAACAATTTCTTTCTTCTTTTAGTATTTTTTTTTTTAGTGTTGCAAAGAGTAATCTGGAAAACACATTTCCAAAAGGAGAGAAGTTATTTACATGCATAAAAAAAATAAAGGCAGTTGAATATTGATTGTGGCAATTTAGGAAAGGCTGCCACAAGGCACCTGTACAACTGAAGGAAAAGAGAAGCCACATTGTACTAAATGGTGATAGTGTGGCCACAGGATACAAACTGTCTTGACTCAGCTCAGACAGCACCTGTGGTGCTCAGTCACCCAGCAGAAATGAGAGACAACTGGGTTCTGGAAGGAAGCAAAGTATGGGACAGCGTCTCCACCCATGTCCCTGTCTCAGAGGCAAGAGGACATGCTGCCCTGAGATCAACATACCCTGGAAATAAACCCATAGACACGACACAGGAACTCAGCTGATACTGGTATGAGAAATACTTTATATATCATTTACTTATAGGCCTTCCTTTACTCTGTTAACAAAAGCAGATTGGTAAGTAAATAAATAAATAACACAAACTAATGATTTCTAAAGTACAAGGTGATTTAAAGAAAAGAACATTAGCCTAGAAAACATAAGGATGATCATTTTTTCTTGGTTCCTGGGCTGGGTGGGTATAGAACAGCCCTGGGCAAATCCTTTGACTTCTTTGAGCCTCTGCTTTCCTTCCTAATGCATCTTAGCTAACCTTAAATGGGCATCATTATTTCAACTGTAACAACTGATATTAACCTCATTTTGCAAAATGGTTTTTCCAAAGAGAGAACAAGAGGTAAAGGATGCAAATCCATCTGATTGCCACAGCTTGTTTTATGTTATTTTTTAATTGGGTCTCAGAGAGAGCCATCAATCCAATGACTAGCATGCTTAAAAGAACAGTGAAATTAGCCCCAACAGACACACACACATCACACACACACACACACACACACACACACACACACACACAGTAGATTGGTATCTTAGGAAACTACAACAAAATACTTTGGAGTAACAACAAAATAACAAAAATTGATTGCTTATTGCCCAAAGGCTATAAAGTCCAAAGTCAAGGTCCTAGCTTTAACAATAGGGCCCAGTTGCTGGGTTCTCACATGATGGAAGAATGAACAAACTTCCCAGGACCACTCTCATAAAGACCTAAGTCCTACCTGTCCGCCTAGCTACTCAGGAGGCTGAGATCTGAGGATTGCAATTCAAAGCCAGCCAGAAGCCAGCCTGGGCAGGAGAGTTCATGAGTCTCTTATCTCCAATCAACCATCAAAATGCCAGAAGTGGAATTGTGGCTGGAGTGGTAGAATGCTAGCCTTGAGCAAAAGGTTCAGAGAGAGTGTCTAGACACTGAGTTCAAGCCCAGGACCCTCACTAAACCAAACAAATCAACCCAACAGACAAATAGATAGATAGATAGATAGATAGATAGATAGATAGATAGATAGATAGATAGATAGATAGATAGATGATAGATAGATAGACAAATAGATAGATAGATAGATAGATGATAGATAGATAGACAAATAGATAGATAGATAGATAGATAGATAGATAGATAGATAGATAGATAGATAGATAAATGGAGCCTTCATAATCTACTGTCCACTAAAAAAGGCCCTTCTCTTAACACTCATACTCCTGTGTATGGGGGACCAGAGGCTACAGAGAGAAATGAGGGATGAAGCTGAGAGTTGCCAACAGCTACCAGAATCAAGGAAGAGGAATTCTTGTCTAAATGCATCATGAAGAGAGAGCCTGAGCCTACCAGATCCTTGATTTCAGACTTCTAGATTCCATCACCATGAGAGCATACTTTAGTTTCAAACCCTCCAAATTAGTGGGCATTTCTTACAGCTGCCCTAGAAAATGAATTCACAGACTTTAAGACATTCGGTGTCTTCAGAACTAACAAATGTTCTCCAAGTGGGAACTGGGATGGGATACTAACATTAATTTTTGAATGTTAGAATATAGTTAGGTAGGTGGTTTTTCTTGGGGGGGGGCGGCGAGGGTGAGTGTAACTCATTCACATGCTTACTTACTAAATCCTACATGTTTTAAATCATTCTGCTAACCTCTAAAGAGACATGATCCCTGTCCCCCAAAAACTTATGATCTGCCACATCTCAGTGCACTGTTTGAGTCTGCACGCTGATTCCTGCATTTAAGACTTAACCTGGTATTAGGAATGGAACCTTGTGGGAGGGGGAGGTGACTGGGTCATGAATGGGAAAAGCAGTCTCAGCATCCTGTGCCTTCTGCCGGCCAGAGAACAGTAAAAACATCCGATCTGAGAAGGAAGTGGTCCTCATTAGACACCATGTCTGTGAATGGACATCTTGACCCTCTGAGACTTCCAGCCTACAGAAAGGTGAGAAATAAATCTTTGTTGCTGATAAACGATGCAATCTATGGTATTCCATTAAAGCACCTATAGGGTCAAATACACTATCCACACACACCAAAAAACAAAAACAAAAGATATAACTTGGCATGTCTCTACATGGATATAGCTACTTAACAAGGGGCATTTAAAACAGAGGGAAGAAATAAAAGAAGGACCCTCAGGGATAGGAGGCATCACGGAAAAGGTATTGCAAAAGTTGAATCTGTTAGGTCTTTAGAAAGGAACATCTCTAATTGAACAAGTGAAGGAAATATTTACTAGTCATATCAAACCATTTTCATGAATTGGCCTAATTCTTCCAAGTATAGATAGGGGTAGGGCATAAAGAGGGGAGAGATCACAAAACCTACACAAACCAGGAAACTCGTATGAGTGTTTGGATAACCCTAATTTCAACTTTTATTCAATGGCTCCCCCTCCTCCCCAGAGTACTACGCTATTTCCATGGTTTCAATTTAAACTGATGAGATTGTCCTATTCCTCCTTCTGTCCTGGTTATCTACCCACCTGTCAGTGTCAGTGCAGAGAGCACCTCTTCAAATACTGGTAAGAAACTAGACAGAAGATATGTCAGATGGTTTCCCATACTCCCCACCAGATATTTCATCCTTTCATTTTGCCTGATTCTGGCATATGGAGAAGGAAAGAGAGAGGCAGAAATGAAAGCAGCAGCTGCTTTCCTGCAGTGGAGGGGCAAAGAGGATGTCCATGTGTCTCTCGACAGCTGTGCACTTTCCTAGATATACTTACATAACCTCTGCCTCCCGCCCTGCCCAGAGTGTTCTCATGAGTCCTGGATTTCATTCCCACAGCAACCATGGGAGCTGATAAACATCAATGAAGCTGGAAGAAGGCCCAGGAGTTATGGGAAAATGCAAGCTAGAGACTGATCCAGATTCACACTTCAGTCTCCAGGACCCAGGGCGCTGTTCCCTCTCCATAGCTCTGCTGGATTTTCTTTCGCAGCATATAAAAAGGGTATCTAGGATCATATACCAGGAAAATGGTTTTGAGGAAGTGAAAAAATAAATCGGGATACACAAAAGAGATTTTATTGGGAAGAGAAAAAGAGCTAATCATGTGTTCCCTTGTCTAATAAATTAAAATGTTATTTATTTATTTATTTATTGGCAGAATTGGGGCTCTAGTCCCTAGGTTTTTCACTCAAAGCCATAGCTCTACTTCCAGCTTTCTTTTCTGGTTAAATGAAGATCAGAGTCTTGTGGACTTTTCTGACTGAGCTGGCTTCTTTGAACCTCTATCCTCACATCTCACTTTCCTGAGTGGCTAGGATTATACATGTAAGCTACCAGTGCCCAGCTCTTCCCTTCATTTAAAATAGCAGGTACTTCATGCAAGTGACCATGAGAACTATGTCTCTGAGTGCAGGATGTGGGAGTTTTAAATTAAGGAAAAGAGTATAATCCTAGCTATTCAGGAGGATGAGATCTGAGGGCCGTGGTTTGAAACCAGCACAGACAGGAAAATCTGCGAAATTTTTATCTCCAATGAACCACCAAAAATGCCTGAAATAGAACTATGACTAAAGTGGTAGAATACTATCCTTGAGCACAAGAGTTCAGGGACAGCATCCAGGCCCTGAGTTCAAACACCAGGACCTCCCACCACACACACACACACACACACACACACAACACACACACACACACACCTGCAAAGTTCAAATGTACACCAAAATTACAAAGTATGCACAAAAACAAGACTCACATTCTTTCTGAAAATACTGAGAACACAGTGATGTTTTCCAAATCTTATTAACTGGTTGGGATTTAAAGGAAGAGTATTAATTATGTCAGGTCTGGTAGAAGATGCCTATAATTCCAGCCCTCAGAGGTAGGGGCAGAAAAATCTACAGTCTGAGTCAGATCGGGCTACATAGTGAGGTTATGAGGGAAAAAAAAAAGGAGTATCAATTAGACTGCATCTTCTGGCTAGGAGAGTTCTCTTTCTCTGATTCAGGGAAGAATTGACACCAAGAATAAAAGAATATCCATCTCCCCCCTCAACCTGCTACTCAACTAAGGTCACACACATACACACATCTAGGTGTACACTCACACACTCATACACAAACACACACTTATACCTATACACACTCAACCTAGAATGTGTTTTAGACATTTTCTTCCACTTCATTTCCAGTGCTAGAGGCACACTGTATCTCATTATGAATGTGCAGACACACTCATGCACACATACACATTCAGTCTCACACTCTCATGTACACGTGCAGGCACACATACACACTCATAAGGTCTCACATACACACATACACATGTGCGTGCACAGCCAAACATACAAACACATACATGTTCATACATACATATAACTATAACCACATTCACACAAACCACAACACACATGCACATTCACAAATATGTTCACACACACATATGCACACACAAATGCACATTAACATGCACACTCACGTATATACATATATACTCATACACACAAACATACACACATATACACACATGCATATACACTCATACACAATATATATATGCATACATAAATACGCTAATTCAATACATATACATCATACGTACACAATGCACTAGTATATACTCATTCCCACTCATATACATTCATATGCATGCACCCATATGCATCCATGTGCATGTACTCATATGCTTGTGTGCACCTGGATATGCATGTACATATTTGCATATGTGCACATGTATATATGCATGTACACAAGCATATGCATATATATATACATACCACACATACATTTCACTCTGAACTATAATTTATTCCTCTCCAGGCATGCTAGGTCATCAATGAATTCTAAATTAACTTAACTGTCCATAAGGCCAGTGTTTGCTTTTGAGACATGATCACATGAACATGAGCACAGAAAAATAATCTGTTTTCCCATCAGGTATTAGCTAACTCAGGAGAGAGACAAGCTCTCATCTTGGAAGAAGAGAGTTAATTGGTTTTCTGTACAACCATGTTCTCTGCTCACCTCTCTCCTCCTGCCACAAGCACTTAGAAACAGACATCGAGTCTATATGAAGGAGGTTGCAAATTTCCCTTCCTCCCAGAGGGGAAGGAGGAGAGGGGATGGAGAATGCTGTTTCCTTCTCCCTCCCTCCTCTGACTCGTGTGCATGCTTGCACACCAGATGGTGCACAGCCACAGGTTGCAGGGAGATAACAAACCAGAAATCCTGCAGCACTGACTGGCTTTCAAATACAAATGTGTTGACAGCCTGTTAATGACTGGGAGCAAAGCTGGGTAAGAGGAGGAAGAAGCAGTTTAAACAACAAGCAGCAGGTACCCAGCTCCTTCTGCGGAGTACCAATGCAACAAGCCAGGGCTGCCATACTACACAACCAAATCAGTTCTCCTTCTCTGCTCTGAGCTAAGGAAGGAATCCCTGTGGAGTCACACAGCCCGAGGCTGGTGCACAGCAGCTCCCTCAAAACTGGCATGCAGGGGAGGGGACAAAGCATGGCTAGGTGCTACAGAGCAAGAGGGATCAGATCGGTAGCGGGTGGGGAGGTGGAGGTAGCCACTGTGGCAGACAAAACACAGGGTTAGTCCTGATTACTAGTCCATGTGCTGTCAGCAGAAAAGAGGGTCCAATCACGACTCTGGTCAGGGCCTTCTATGTGCCATCTGTGAATGGAAGCCTTGATGATCAGGTGACCTTGGCAGAGTAAAGCCAGCTGCACATTGTTTGACACCTTCCCATTAAGAGGGAAGGGCTAAATTCTAGGACCCAAAATGACAGCAGGCTTTGTGACTGTTGGTCAACAGAAGTGAACTGCCAGGTTGTAGGTTCCAGTTTTAAGAAATTGGCATATTTTCTATTTTATTTCTTGGAGCAATCTCTCTGGGAGCTCTGATGATATATGCAAGGAATCTGACTCAGGCCAAGGTTGTCATGCCCTAAGAAAGGCCATGTTCATACAGAACAGTAGGAAGGAGGAAGTAGAGAACGAAGACGGATGGAAATGAAGAACAGAGATGTCTAGACAGTTCCCATACAAGGGGTAGAATCACAGGACAATTACAGGGTGTTGATATATGCCTTGTTTGAATTCCTGACTCAAAGAATCACCAGATACACTATTTTAAGCCCCCAGGTTCTAAGCTACTTTTTTAATACAGTGATTAGTAAATAGGACTTTCATGAGTCTTTTGCTAAGTACTGGACTGTTGGAGTGTGTGTGTGTGTGTGTGTGTGTGTGAGAGAGAGAGAGAGAGAGAGAGAAACAGACAGACAGACAGACTGGGATTTCAACATTTCAACTCAGGGCCTCATTTTTGCTAGGTAGGTGCTCTACCACTAAGCCACACCTCTAACTCCATTTGGATTTTAATTGTCCCCAATGTGTTGTTTTGGCCCCAGATAATAGCACTATTGAGAAGTGCTGAAAACTTTGGGTGAGGCTTAAAGGAAGAAAGATATGTTATTGTGGGGAGAGGGAGGTTATCCTTGAAGGAGGTAAGGCGATCCCAGCCACTCCTCTCTCCTCTCTGCTTCCCAGCTTCCACAAGCCGAGACCTCTTTCATGTATTTCTGCCATGATGCTCTCTCAGGCTCTCCACAGCTCCCAATGTAATAAGGCCATGCAACAATGGACTGGGCCTTCTGAACCTCCCAGCTCAAACAAACAGCCTTGGAAAGGAAAGGTTTGTGTCAGTGTCTTCTGGCTCCAACAACTCTGATTCTGTGCTCTTTAGGCATTCCTGTGGTCCTTCCACGTCTTATCCCATCCCTCAATACCAAGTTCAGAACTCAGAAGTCAGTGGGCTAGACAAATGCTTACGTAGGACCCTCACTGTCTTTCCTAGCATCCACCTTCCCTTTGGATGTGAATCAGAGAAGAGGCAGCTGGAGCAGGAGGGAGAACTTCTTTGAAAATGGAGTCTATACAATGGGGACTGGGGTCAAGAAAAGAAGGAAATGAGGATGAATGACAACACTGGACTCTGATCCAGCCAACTCTACCGGCGACTTTTCAGTGATACCTCAACACACTGATACTTCCTTAAGTAAATCTGTATTGAATTTTCTGGAACTTTGCTGCTAGTAAACCTAACTGGCAGTTAATTTAAAAAAAAAAAAAAGGTGTCACTAGTCCTTGATTTTTTTTCCATTCCAAAGGCTTCACTTTCTTTCTAATCTATAGAATGAAAACAATGGTCTGTATCATGTCCAGGGAAAGAAGGATAACAAAATCTCTAAGAGTCCATAAACATAATGCACAACTCTTCCAATGCTATCCAGTGCCACTTCCAATTGTGAGAAGCTAGAGGGAACTCTGCCGGTCAGCACTGATGGCTATTTAAGCAAACTACTGTCTAACACACAATGTGAAATGATATAGCCAATGAAATGGTAAATCTGGGGACTATGGTACTAACTGAAAGTCCATCCATGCACTGAGTGATTAGGTAAGCTATAGTCTAGTTAATAAACTAAGTATGGTCTATTGGGTAATGAATTAAGAAAAGGAAGTGTCAGGCATTGGTGGCTCAAGCCTATAATCCTAGCTACTAGAAGGTTGAGATCTAAGGGTTCAAAGCTAGCTCAGGCAGAAAAGGTCTTGAGACTCTTATCTCTAATTAACCACCTAAAAACTAGAAGTGGTGCTGCAGCTCAAGTGGTAGAATGATAGCCTTGAGCAAAACACTCAGGGACAGTGCCCATCTCCTGAGTTCAAGCCCTACAACCAATAAATTAAAAAGGGAGGAATCATGTGAACAGACAGGGCAGTGAAGGAGATGAACACAGTCTAGAACCTGAACCTAAGGTTGGCCCCAGTTGAGGGCTGATGCTCTCACTATTCTGTCTCCCTAATCCCTACCACAGAGTCCAAGCACAAACTATCCAGAGTCCTGTACATGACTTACTCTGCCTAGGCTCTAGCCACATTTGAGTTCCCTGTCTGTGCTAAAATACAGCAAAGGGCTGGCTCACATCAATAATCCTAGCTAAGTAGCAGAAGGCTGAGATCTCAGGATTGCAATCCAAAGCCAGCCCAGGCAGAAAATACATAGGAATGGTATCTCCAATTAATTATCAAAAAGATGGAAGTAGAGTTGTGGTTCAAGCCACAAACAGCTCAGGAACAGTGCTCAGGCTTTGGGTTCAAGCCCCAAGACCAGCACCAAAAAAAAACAAGAGCAAAAGGGCTAGGAGCATAGGGAGTGTAGTTGAGTGTTTGCCTGGCATTTACACATGCACGCGCGCGCGCGTACACACACACACACACACACACACACAAAGACTAAAGCAAAAAAAATCTGGGGGCAGAGTTCAAGGGGTAGATCACCTCAACTATTTACTGTTATCTGAATGGCCCACCATTCAGAGAATTTGTTAGTGTTTAATAGATGCAAAAATGTGTGAATGGCTGGGTGCTAGTGGCTCACACCTGTAATCCTAGCTGAGATCTTCGGATCACAGTTCAAAGCCAGCTCGACTCTTATCTCCAATAAATGGCCAGAAAACCAGAGGTGGCACTGTGGCTCAAGTGGTAGAATACTCGCTTTCAGCTGAAGAGCTGAAGGACAGCACCCAGGCCCAGAGTTCAAGCCCTGTGACCAACCCCAAAAAAATAAAAAAAATGTGTGAGTGTTTATTTTATTTGCAAAACTAACCCAGCAGCAGCAGCAGAGAGAACCCAAAGCAAACAAATGTTTGACCACACAAGAGTTCCAGGTAAGACTGGCCAGTAAACAAGGCTTGCTTCACTCTGCACTCAGCCTTTTTCTGGTGCACCCACAGCCCTCCTTACAAACTGCCCATCTAATCTCTTCGGGCTCTGAAAGACCCCTTCCTCCTCCTCCTCCTCCTCGGATGGCAGTGGATTCCTCCCAACCAGCAGTGCCTGCACTTTGAACAACCAAGCTTTAATTCTCAAAAGGAAACCAGAATAGTCTCTCAATTTTATCACAAGAGAATCACAATATTCTCTCAACTTATTAACTAAGTGTTTGCAGAAGTCAGAAAAACGAATTTCCCAAGAAATGTCAGGAAGAAATTACTCTGTGAGAACACTGGCAAAGAAAAAGAATGATGTGTTGCTATCCGCCAACACCAAAGTTTCTTCTAGAGATGATGAGGAGGAAAAGGAACCTGACACAAACAAATAGGCACATTCATACACACACTACAGTTCTGTTTATACAGCATCCAGTCAGACAAAACTCAAAGCCAATGAAAGTCCCAGAGTGCTTAGCATGAAGAAGGAAGTAGGAAGACACACAAGGAAGGTCCTGCAGTACTAGAAGTTTCTCTATGGTGTTACACAGGTGTATACTATATAAAAACTCATGACACTGCTTATCTATAGCTCAGGAGTTGTACTTCAATAGAAGAAGAAAAAAAATACCAGTATAGATGGCTGGATGAATGAATTAATCAGAGCCAGAGCTTACTGGTGGTCCATTCCACTGGGTAAGAGTCCAAGCCTACCATTGGAACACAATAAGACTTAAAGCTAATGAACTAATGAAGTTTCACACTGGCTTATGTTTAAAACTAAACAACATGGATTGGAAGTGTGACTCAAGTGGTAGAGTATGAGCCAATGAGTGACATGTCAGATACTGAGTTCAAGTCCCAGTCTCAGACAAAGACAAAAACAAACAACAAAACATGCATCCAGAAACATCAAAATTGGCCCCAATGACTAACCTATTAACTCCCACTTTCTCAACTTGAGCCCTCTAACTCAACCACTTGCTTTATTACACTACCTTGTAAAGTACTCTATCTAATGCTTTCTATCTAAACATTTTTTAAAAAATAAGGGCTGGGAGTGTGATTCAAGTGGTAGAGTACCTGCCGTGCAAGGTTCAAGTTATACTAGTACCATCAATAATAGTAATAGTAATAATAATGTATATCACGTAAAAAAAATAACTCTGCAGCCAGTTCTGGTGGCTATATACGTCTGCAATCTCGGTTCCTTGGGGGACTGAGAATGGTTAAGACTGAGATACAACACCAGCCTGGGCAGTGAAGTTCATGAGAGCCCGTTCTCAACCCATAGCTGGAAGGCGTGGCACACTCCTGTCCAATTCATTCACTTGGATGGCTAAGATGAAAAGGACTGTGGTTTAAGGAAGACCAGATAGGAAAGTCCATGAGATTCAGAGGGCAGCTAGACATGGTAGTGTGTGCCTATGATTCCAGAAAGTCTAATGCAGGTAGATCATGCCTCAAGAGTGCACTGGGGCAGGAAGTAAGAACCTACTCCAAAAACAAGCAGTAAAAAACAGATTTGAAGGTGTGTTTAGGCAATATCACACCAGGGAGTCAAGTGGATGGCCCTGAGTTCAAATCCCAGAACTACTCCTAACTAAGAAAACAAACTTACATCACACCTCTGAGCCTACATTTTTCTTGCTCCTTGCCCTAAAGGCTGACTTTTATGGGCAGCATCTTGTCTGTTAGCTTCTAAGTAGAGTCCAGCCAGGAAGGAGCCCAGAAACATAAATAACTAAAAAATAAGAGGAAGAGAACATAAGCTTGGGGCATTTATTTCCTCCTATTTAGGGTTAGCTGGGGTAGCTGTTTTTCTCAACTAACCACTCTAAGGGTCCATCTCCACCATCTCTACCAATTGATATGAGTTTCAGAAACCTAACCCAACCTGGGCTCTGTTAGGCCTAGCAGTGCTTGACAGCTACCACAATAGGGAGGATTTCTGGCTTCCTCAGGCTTTCCTTGTACCCTGACCATCCCTTTCCAAACAGCTCCCAGGCAAAATCCTCCTCCATTGATGCTCATTTGAATAAACCACCTATTTCCTACAGAGACCCTTACAGATACCCCAGGAAAGTAGTTACCTCCCACTGACAAGATGGAAAGAACATGGGTCAACATGTTTATTACCTTCATTGCAACAGATTCTTTTCTATTACACTCTTTAATGCATTACTCAAAAAGCCCTTCCCCTTCTGTGTAAATACCAGCTCCATAAGCACTGGCACTACCCTAAACCTGAATGTTCTGCAGAACATGCAGAACACCAGATGTTGGATGGAAGATGTGGGGTGCCAGTGGCTCACACCTGTAATCCTGAGTAGCTTACTCAGGAAAATGAGATCTCAGAATCGAGATCAACTCAAACAGAAAAGTGAAACTCTGATTTCCAACTAACTACCCAAAAAAGCCAGAAGTAGAGCTATCGTGAAAGTGGTAGAGCATCAGCCTTGAGTTCAAAAGAGCTAAAGGACAGTGCCCAGGCCCTGGGTCTAACTCCTGGTAGCACTCCCCAGAGGGGGAGGGTGGTAGGTGTTAGATGGACAGATGCATGGATGGGATGGGTGCATAGATACAGGACTGGATAAATGACTTGACGGACAGATGAACAATATGGCGAAAAACAAAATCTGATGAAAGAAAAACATTAAGAAAATGTAAATTAAGATTACCATATGGCTGTGTAGAGGAAGGAACTATAAGAACAAAAAGCTTGAGTTGTTATTGTTGTTACGGAAAGGCTGTGGGTGGATTTTTAAATTTAAAAATTTCATTAACTTTTCTATGTTTATATAGCAATAGTACTTAAAAAAGAAAATATTTTTGTATCACTGAAATCTGAAATGAAAATAGCAATGGAACCAATGTGCATTTATTTACTTTATAGATATATACAAATGGAATACTGAAGTCAACTTTTTTCAAGAGACAGCCAAATGATGGAGCGTTAAAACTGACTTTCCCCCTGCAGAGAGCTATTAAAGAGTCACCATAGCCAAGTGATAGCACGCAGATGTTCCCAATATCTCGTATGGAATCAAATGAGATACGATGGGGCATTGTCCCCAGCCTGCCAACAATAAGGGGTTGTGTAGCCCCACAATGGGGCAGCACAGCTCCATTGAGTTAGTTCTACACATTGCTCAGAGATTGCTCATCAACAGGAGTGGTGACACAGGAGAGATGCTGGTGATCTAGTCCTAGTCTCAGCTCACCAGGAAGTAGCCATATGACCCCGAGGAAGTGCTCCATCTGTCCATGCTCTTCTTTCTTCATGTACAAAATTACAGGTCCCTTGCCAAGCCCTTCCGTGATGATATTCTGTGCGCATTGCCTCTGGTGGTATGACACCTTATGGCAGAGGTACAATGTCACCATCATTCCTTGGCTGTTTGCCCCAAGCACTGCCAACTCAACAGGACCAATGCCAGAACTCTCACCTCCTGAGCCTTGCCTGTTCCTCTTTGTTCTGAGAATGATTCCACGACACACACTAGAACTCAAGGCAGAAACCTGACCATTTCCTGGGATTTCTGCCTCTCACATCAAAATATCAACTCCGTCCAAGGTTGCCTTCTAATTATCTCTTGGATCTCGTCTATACTCTCCATCATTACTGCTGTTGCCCCAGTGCAGATTCCTGTAATCTCTCTCCTGGATTGTTACAACATATTCCTAACTGGTTGGTATTCTCTAATTGTTCCCACCATGGTGGTCACAGAGGTCTCCCCGAAGAGAATGAAACTCGTTTGCCCTCAGGACAAGGTGCCGGGTGCTAAGGTTGGTGAACAGGCTCTTGATTGTGAAACCATTCCTTTCTTGGTCTGGCTGCCTCCTCCATTGGTCTGTCAGGCTCTAGCTTTCTTAAGGATCCCAAATAGGGATAGATGCTCTTGCTAAGTGCTCTCATAACACATAATACTTATCACTCAAAATTCTAGTACTCTTTCCTGAATGATATTTGAGGGCAGGAGGTTGCTCTTCACTTAATTCTAAGATGCAGCTTAATGACCACAGGGAGTGATTAATATAGGTTTATGGATGCGCACAATAAGAAAAGGAGTAAGAGGAAAGAAGGATGAAAAGCAATAACCTAAATGCTTTGAAGAACCTATACTGGGCCAAATCTACATAGTAAACAAGAGGCCCTGAATTCAAATGTCAGTAACACACATGCGTGCGCATACATACACACACACACACACACACACACACACACACACATTCTCTCTCTCTCTCTCTCATTCTCCTATACTACAACAAAAGTTGCATTAGGTAGGTCTCCAGGGATACCATAAAGGCTTTTGATTAATTATATTTTCTTAGTATTCTTAGAAGATGAAATAAATTTCCACAGATCATCACACCTATTATTTTGCCTTCAACATGACCATCTTTAAATAATTCCAGAGTGTTCTAAAAGCATCTTTAAATGAACATCCATAATTACTTAGGTAATACTGAAAACAAAAACACTAACCAGTGATGGTGAAGCATACATGTAATTCCAGTTAATTGAAAAGTGGAAATTGGGAAGACTGAAGTTTAAAGCAAGCTCAGGCAAAAAAAAAAAAAAAAGTAGCAAACAAATAATAACAAGAGTAGTGATTTCATGACTATAATTCCAACTACTCTAGAGGAAGCTCTCAACAAAAAACATAGACCCTGTCTGAAAAACTAGCTAATGTAAAATAGGGCAGGGGATTAGGCTCAAGTTGTACAATGCCTGCCTAGCCAGCTAATGGCCTTGAGTTCAAACTCCAATACCTCTGACTATCTGAATAAACTTTCAAAGTAATGCAATCTGATGGCAGTTACTCAGAAAGACCACTTTGACTAGTCACCAAATGGGTCACAGGAATGCCTTCCTAACATCTGCCACATTCTCTTGCCATTTCCATTCATGCTGAGCACTGCCCATCTCAAAGACTTCCTTTCTTTGGGCATCTACTTGAATGACACCACTGTCCTCCCAGAGATTTTTTTCCCCATGTTCTGCATTGCTCATCTATAACATGTACACTGTGATGTGTCATTACACACTGTGTCCACTGATACCATTTCTATATAGTTACTCAAATGTTTGCCAAAAAAACCTGTCTTATCTCCTATACAACAGCTGAGCCTGTTACATCCCAGCTGCTCAGATTAAGAGATGAAAATCTGCTAAATGCACAAGCACTCATTCCAGGTTGCTGAGTGTATTCTGCACATTTTTCTCTCTCAAACATATCATGTCTAAATTCCGATGGGATTTTTGTTATCCCAACTTGAAATGGCCAAAGACACAAGTTATTTAGGAACTCTGGAATCTCAAATAAATCACTACTTTGTGCTGTGGTTTAGATAGGAAATGTCCCCTCAGAGCCTCTGATATTAAAGGACTGGCCTTGGATCTTGTCACTATTGGGAGGTGGTGGAACTTTTAAGAGGAAGGGCCTAGTAGAAAGAAGATGGGCTTTGAGGGTGTGCCCTTCAAGGGAATATTAGATCCCTGACCTCATCTTATTCTGCTTCCTGGCCACCATAAGTTAAACAGGCCGGATGCTAACTCCTGCTAATGCCACCTACTCACACCACGAGGCCTAAAGCCACAAGGCTTTAGACTGAAACCTCCAAAACAGTGAGTCACAATGAACCTTTCTTCCTCATAAACTGGTTGTTGTAAGTGTTTTGTCACAATAACAGAAAACTGAATCTCCCTTTCACACTAAGAACAAACCAAGACAGACACACAAGCGAGGGAGGAAGAGTGTGCCAAAATGTCCTCAAGCAGCGCCTCTCTTCATCCCTCCTCCCAACCTCCAAAATGAACTCCGGGAACTAAATGACTTCAGAAGACTTTCTGATCCTTCAGTGTATTATCTTCTTCCCCCAGGCTAATTCAGTGGCAAGACTGCATTTAAAAAGTGGACACAGATGAGCGCCTTTTTTAGACCTTTTCCCCCTATGGAGAAAACTGGCAAGAAATAAAAAGCTTAACAATTTCTTTGCTATCAAGTCTTTGCCTATTACCTTCTAAAGAATTCTATAGAATGAAGACCCATTCAGCTGCAGCTCCTGGTCTAGCCTGCCTTTTAGGAAAAACTAGCTTTCTTTTATAGCTTTAGAACACATCCTTGAAGAAGAGAAGGAGGGAGGCCTAGCAGACATTTCTGTGAAGGACTCAGGTTCACTCTTTAGACACATGCTGCTGGCTTCATGGTAAGCCTTATGTGCTAGAGAGCAGAACTTGTGTCAGTATAAGTGAAAGCTGCTTCCTGCCCCCCAAATGACAGAACAAGGTGCTACAGGAGCAACAGCTAAACCCTCTAAGGCCTCCCTTACGTATGCAGGGCTGCCCCAGGTTCAGGCTGAAAGTTAAAGCTACAGCTGGGTGCGTAGGCTCACACCTCTAATCCTAGCTACTCAGGAAGCTGAGATCTGAGGGTCACAGTTCCAAGTCAGAGATTCATCTCCATTAACCAGCAAAAGCCAGAAATGGAGGCAGGAGGTGTGGGTCTAGTAGAGCATCAGCCTTATGTAAAAAAGGCTTTGACTTCAAAACCCAGTACCAACACACACACACACACACACACACACACACACACACACACAGAAGCCCAAGTAAATTAAGTTAGAAGGGGAAGATCAGGTTTCTGCGTGTCTCCAGGGTTCTTAATAAATACATAGGGAGTGCTCTGAGGGGTCCCCAAGCATGTATGTCTCTCTTGATGACAGATGCCACCAATACTACAGCTGGCTGAGCACAGGTAACCTTGAAGTAAAGGTCTCCAGGGAGACTTTGAGATGATGGTGGAGACAGAGTCCAGTAATGCTCTCAACACAGGACAATGAGGCATTTGAGCAAGCACAGTGACTAAAACAAAGACATTCACTGCCTCCTTCACACACCCTTCTCCACACCCCTGCCTAGTCCAGGGGCAAGGGTACCATTTCTGCTAGGAAATTAAAAAAGTGATTTGTCAGGCTGTGCCAAGAGATCCTCAGAGCAAATGTCAGTCATCACACGGTAAGGGACAGAGAAGAGCCAAGAAGAATCTTAGAAATGAAAAAAATAAAAATGCTACATCAACTCTTCAGCAGGAGCTTTTCATGTTCTAAGGAAATTTCTCCCAAAGCAGATAAATCTTTAATTGATTAATGTCATCAACAATTCAAATGGGTTTCCGTTGTAAAGAATACCCATGGCAAGAAAGCCTTTTAAACTTTCCCTTGAAACCACAAAGCAGTCATCTTTGGCATCTGGCCTATGGCCAAATTCTTCAAATGCCAAACTTCTGCCAAGGGTAGCAGAGGAAAGGAAGATCTCAGGAGAGAAGAGGAATGGACTGGGAGCCCCTCAGAACCCAGATTCTACAGGCATCTGGGCTTCTGCAGCAAGGGGATGCAATAGGATCTTGTACCTACTATTGCTACTGAAATTCTGCACAACTATCCCCTGCCTCAGACTCAGGCCTAAGGTAGATGTTGCTAGGGTTGGGGTTGAAGATGTTTATTAGGGAGATCTACCCAAGTAAGGGAAGGAAGAGAAAAAGATCACAGGCACACCAGAAAGCACACCAACAAAGACTAGGAAGGGCGACCCTTCCTGCTCAATCGTGTCACCTGGTGGCTCCAGATGTGTAAACCCCAGGGAGGGCCTGAGCTGGGCAAGTAGCTCTCTACAGCCAATCATTATGGGCCCAATAACCAGCAAGAGTCTGCACTACATGCCACTACCCCCAAGCCCTCTCCCTAAGAGAGCATTTTTTGCACTCATTCACATACTGTCTTCATACTCACTACTGAATTCAAAATGATTAATAAAAGGTTAGCTGGGCACTGGCGGCTCACACCTATATAATCCTAGCTACTCGGGCAGCTGAGATCTGAAGATCCAAGTTTGAAATAGCTAATCAACAAAATTAACCGATAAATGGCTGTGTTCACTCATAGGCTAAGTCGATGGACATTAAAGATATCAAACATATTACACAACACTTGGAAATAAAGCAAAAGGCAGTCAGTGTATCCTTTCAACATTACACTAGAGTATTATCTAGGAAGCCATCCAAAGAAGACTGGTTTCTCTAAATGGCCCTGTTTTTTCCTTTCTACTAGGTACTGATTAGAGCTCAGACTTTTTGCAGATATGAAGTCAAGTTGGAGGTTTTTCTTCCTTCTAGACATATATAATTTCTTTGGATGGTAGAAACCGTACCACATTTTATTTCCTTTCCTGCCCTATAGGACATGAGCCAGCTTTGTATCTAAGCTATGTGTTTAATGTGTCTCCAGGGCCTGTCATTACACAGATTCCCAAACACTCTGGGGATCAGTTTCATCTTGCTAATGGTTTTCTTGCTAATGAATTAAACCTTTGACCTGTGTCCACTTTACACTGACATAAGAGTGGTGTTGATAACTGTACAAAACTGTATACTGACAAGAAAAAAAATACATGAATGGAAGATCTAATTTGTAGCCTAGCAGGAGAGTATAAAAAGTATATAAATATTTATGTTGTACATTAGAAAAGACAGTGTGGGAAATAGATATAAAAAGCTACTGATGTACAGGGAATTAAAGAGATGCCTTCCAGTACAGTTTCATAGCTAGTTTTGGTGTTCACTATCTGGAACTTAAACCCTTGATCACTCCTTAAAAGAAAAGGAAGAAAGGAAGTGATTTTTTCAAAGGTACTCAGAAACCCTAGACAGAAGTTGTTGCTCCACTATGGTTTCGTGGGGTCAGAAGATTGAAAATTCCAGTCTGGAGAGTGCCTTTGTGAAATGCCAGGAGTCACTTCTGTCTGAATGGCACTTTTTAGCTCCAAAGTTCTATCATTATTAGCCAGGTGATAGTGGCTCATGTCTGTAATCCTAGTTACTCTGGAGAATGAAATCAGAAGATCTCAGTTCAAAGCCAGCCTAGGCAGGAAAGGCCACAGACTCTGATCTCCAATTAGCCACTAAAAAGTCAGAAGTGGAGCTATGTCTCTGGTGGCAGATTGCCAGCCTTGAACAAAAATCTAAGGGACAGCAACCCAACAGGCCCTGGGTTCAAACCCCAGTACCAACACCAAAAAAAAAAAAAAAAGGTTTTATAAATGATGGGTTTGCTGCCTGATGGAAACAATTAGATCTGGATGAAATGTCACAATTCTTTCAGGCTTGCTCAGTTTTCAAGACAATCTGGACATCTGCGACACTGTCATGACAACAGCATTAGCCTGAAGCCAAAACCACTTACAAGGATGTAGGTTCACATGCTAGTACAAAGTCCCTGGATGGGAGGTTTTAGACAGAAATTTCCCTTGCAAGCTTTTCAGAGTGCACTGACCTTGAAGAGCTGTTATTAATAACAGGCATGGTAGTACACTCCTGCAGTCACAGTTACTCTGTAATCCTACTCAGGAGGAAGATCTCTGGCATCCAGGAGATTGAAGCTAGCCTGGGCTAGCTTTTGACCCCATTTCAAAAACAAAAACAGAGTCTGCCTTTCTTCAATTATATTGTTTGTACTCAAAGCCAACCATTCTAAGTTTCCCAAAATGCATAGCAAATCTTTCTTTGATTTTGTACTAACCACTCACTCTTTTACTTTTTGATCCTGAGGCTTGAACTCTGGTCCTGGGCACTGTCTGAGTTTTTGCGTTCAAGGCTATCCTTCTACCATTTGAGCCACAGCTCCACTTCCAGCTGGGGGTGGGGGAAGAGGTGATCTGGGGAGGGGTTAATTGGATATAAAAATCTCATGAACTTTCATGCCAGGGCTGGCTTTGAACCATGATCCTCAGATCTCAGCCTCCTGATTAAGGATTACAGGCGTGAGCCACCTGCATCCTACCTCACTCCCTTTTAACTAACTATACACAATTGTCACAGGTAAAGCAAACTGTAACTGTTGGAGGCTGAGGTAACTATACATACATGGTTTTTTTTGTTCATTCTAATCAAAGTCACACAATAACTGGGAATAATTATGAGGTTCAATGAAGCCTCTTTTTCTTTCTTTTTCTCCCTTTTTCTCTCTCTTTACCTGCATAAGTAGCACACCCCACCACCAGCTCCAACCACCACAGCACCTTCCACATTCCAAGAACCCAGCAGGTAAGGGATGACAAACCCTTGACCCTCTCAGAGGTAAGGATAGATGAGCACTACTATTCCAAGAGGTAAAACCTAAAAAGATTTAATGCTATGCAAAAGCCAGTAGACAACTCTTGCGTTTCAGATCTTTAAAAGGTAGTAAGTTTCTGGAAGATTAGAGAGAGTTGAGAGTTGAGATAAGAGCAATAAATACGATTGAGAGGACAAAAATTCATTCTGTGAGGAAAATAAAATCAGAGGAGACAGAGTTAAGTTAGACTAAAGGCATTCCTCGGGTTGTCTTCAGGTACAACATAAGGCTATGGTTTTAAGCTGGATTCCATTACTAACCATAAATCGTCCCCACCAAGAGATCTTTGTGTACGTGTGTGTGTGTGTGTGTGTGTGTGTGTGTGTGTGTGTGTGTGCATGCACATACTGGCACTAGGAATTGACCTCATGGCCAGGCTATACCTTAAGCTTTTTTTGGGAAGGGCTGGTCCTGTGCCACCTGAGCCACAGTTCCACTTCTGGCCTTTTGTTGGTTAACTGAAGATCGGGGTTTCTCAGACTTTCTTGCCCAGGTTGGTTTTGAGCTATGATCCACAGATCTTAACCTCCTTAGTAGCTAGGATTAGAGGCACATGAGCTAACCGGCACCCAGCTCAAAGAAATCTTTTTTTTTTTTTTGGTCAGTCATGGGGCTTGAACTCTGGGCTTGGGCAATGTCCCTCAGCTCTTCAGCTCAAGGCTAGCACTCTACCACTTGAGCCACAATGCCACTTCCCATTTTCTGAGTGGTTCATTGGAGATAAGAGTCCCATAGACTCTCCTGCGTGGGCTGGCTTTGAACTGCTATCCTCAGATCTCAGTTTCCTGAGTAGTTAGGATTATAGGCGTGAACCACCAGTGTCCAGCTACCAAGAAATCTTATGGCCAAATAATGCATTATTTGAAAACTATCATTTTTGTCTCCATAGCTTAATCCTCAATACTTCTGTTCTTCACCTCAGCCCAAGCACTTTGTTTTAAAAGCCCAAGTCTTCCCCATTGCCTGAAAGAGCATCCAATGATTGGTTTTAGTTCTACACTCATGAATAAATATAAGACAAGTGACCTTTATCACATCCTCTAGGCAAGGATTATTGTAATGAGAACACTGATGGGAAGCCTGGGCAGACTCAGCAGGAGGACTGAGCATAAGGAAGGCCTTCATAAAGGGAAAGGTAATTAAGTCTGCAAAAGTCCTCCGAGGGAGCTCCAAGACTCCCCTGCCTACTGATCATTCAAACACCACCGTCCACCTCACAAGTAGTGCTGTAGAGAGGAGAGAACAAGGGATGACAAGGCAGTGCATAGCTCTGAGGGTAAGATGCTTTAAAGGCCATAAGGCCACTGCTAGCTGGGACAATGCAGCTGCAAATCTTCCTTGAAGGTGCAGAGCTATAAATTCTAATACAAACAAACGGTACGGGTATGCCATGGGAACCTCTGTGTTCTACCTGAGTCTCGGTGCTAGGTGAGCCAGGGTACTTGCAAGGATTAGGAGACTAACTCAAGGTTTGGACAATCCTACCCATTTCACAAGTGCCTCCTATCTTCTGCAAGAAACCCACCAGCTATATGAGTTTTCAAAACTTTTAATGTGTAAATTTGGGGGATGAGACAGGGCATTTAAATAAAAACACCTCCTCATTCATTATGTATACTGGACTCTTTGTTGGCATACTTTACTCAAAGCTAGCACTTTACCACTTGAGCTCCACCCTCCACTTCCAGATTTTGCTGGTTAACTGGATGTTCTAGCCCAGGCTGGTTTTAAACCTCAATCCTCAGATCTCAACCTCCTGAAATTACAGGCATAAGCCACCAGTATCCAGCTTATACTTACTAACATTTTTCAGTGCTTGAATTTATAAAAAAAGAAAAAGAGAGAGACAAAGGATGTATATAGCTCAGTGGCAGAGTGTGTGCTTTAACATAGACAAGACTGAAACAAATTCATCAGCTATATATATATAATATATATAATGGCATTTCCAAACATACCTAACAGAAATAATAGCACAATTTCTGCATCAGCCAGCTTTAGCACATCTAGACATAACTATATTTCCTTCAAGTTTCTGAATAATAAAAATCTACACATATCCTTATTCTATTCCCCTCCCCTGTCATCAAACAGGAGATGACACATCCTGAAAGGTACGGCTGTCATTCCCAGGCACATTTCCATACTTTTACTACATATTCATATTCAATTTCTACTATTCTTGGTGTTGTGTGGTGCAGATCATTCTGCAATATGCGTTTGTACACTTTGCACTTTTGAGATGGACATAAATGAGGAATGTAACAATAACTAATTCTAGTTGCTGTCGGGTATTCCCATTTAATTTCACTTTCACATAAACTGGGTGCATAAAAGAGTGAATATCTGCTCCAATTTAAACAATAACTAACTCAGACTTAGTTCTCATTTAACAATTCAGGCTCATCCTCCTGCAAAACTCTAATTTCTAGAATTAGAAAAAGACTGGCAATTACGAGGCCTTCACACAAAAGCCTCTCAGGCTGCAGATGAGTGAAAGCTGTGGCTCTCTTCCTCTTCACTGCATAAACAGGGCCACCCATTCTCAGGAACAAGAAGCTGGGTTCAAGGCCTTACCTTCTTAAACTAAACTCTACTCAAGGAAATCTGAACACTAACCAGACATGGTGGTAAATAAATTATAGTTAATTTGTTTTCCAATGGTGCTGTGGTCATGTTATGAAGAAAAAGGATCAGCTTCTGAGAGACCGAAGGCATATGTTTTTTCTCATACATGGGAGCTTTAATTGAAATTATAAATAAATCATATAGCTGTATATTTATTGAAACCATATTCATATGTACAAAAACATATTGTCTGAAACATGTATGCAGGGAAGGATTGCAATGGAGCAATTTATGAGCACAATGCATCTTGATCAGTGTTACCCCTTCTCTCCTAACCACACCCAGAGTTTTTGTTGTTGCTGTTTGGCTTCTAAGTCAAATTAAAAGCCAAAGCCAGTGCCTGTAACTCACACCTATAATACTAGATACTCAAGAGGCTGAAACTTGGAGGATTATGGTTCAAAACCAGTCTGGGCAGAAAAATCTGCAACATTCTATCTCCCATTAACAAGCAAAACATAGCCAGACTGGAGATATGCCATAATGGCAGAGCACTAACTATGAGCAAGAAAGCCTGGAGAGAGTTCAAAATCTTAAATTCAAGCTCTAGAACCACAGCTTGATCAATCAATAGAGATAGATAGATAGATAGATAGATAGATAGATAGATAGATAGATAGATATAAGATAGATGGAGGAAGGAAGGAAGGAAGGAAGGAAGGATGGATGGAAGGAAGGAAGAAAGGGAGGGAGGGATGGAGAGAGGGAGGGAGGGAGGGAAGAAGGGAGGGAGGGAAGGAAGAAGGGAGGGAGGGAGGAAAGGAGGGAGGAGAAAGTTGTGCTGTAAAAAGTGGTAAAGAGCTAGCCTTGAGCATAAAGAGGCTCAGAGACAATACTCAGGCCCTGAGTACAAGCCTCTCCCCACCTCACACGCCTCCAAAAAAGACAAGAAAGAAAAGTAGTGTGTTTTTTAAGCCTGATACTTCTGAGATCTGTTGTGCCTACTCTAGTACTAGAATGGACTGGCTTCTCAAACTTGATGTATACTGATTTACCTTAGGATCTTGTTCAAAAGGCAAAGACCTAAAATTCTGCATTTCTGACAATCTCCCAGGTAAAGCTTGCTTAGTCCAAGGGTCACTGGGAGCCAGGGTAAGCTTGTTGATCCAAGGCAATAAGGCCCTAAAGGCAGCAAGCACATATTTACAAGGGGGCAAACCAGAAAAGCTTTATTTATATTGCTTATCTGGATATTATCAGGGCACCCAGGCTGCTGCTGCGTTGTGGAGAAAGGTCTTTTATCCCTTTACCCCACCCCCAAACATCACTTAATGTAAACTGGCTAAATAGAGAGCATGAGAGAAACAGAACAATCCTAGCAATCGGGTTTGTTTCTTTTGGAACAACCTTGTATATTTACACTCATTAAATAACAATGAAAAATTACTGTCTTGACAGATTCTGCTTCCAAACCTGCTCAGCAATGACTAAATCAAGGAAACATGTCCAGAAGTCAAAGTTCAGAGATCTAAGCATGACTTGAGAATCATTAACAAATTATAAGACAGTTAAAAGAGTAAAGTGTCTTGGCAACAAGTTCTGGTTTGAACCTAAATAGCCCCTACAGGCTTTTTACCAACGGATAAGGCTCTCTCTAAGGAAGTGATTTGATCATGAGGGCTCTGACTTCATCAATGGACTTACTCATTGATGGAGACCAAACTTCTTGGCATTATTAGGAAGGGTGGAGACTTAGGAGGTAGTGCCTAGTTAGAGAGATATGCCTTTTGTATGGCCCTTTTTGGTGTCTCTGCAGCCTGCCTGCCACAATGTGAATAGTTTTCTTCTTCCTTGTCCTTCTGTCATAATGGCTCTGCCTTGCCTCTATGCACTGAAACCTCACTAGAGATTCCAGGGAATAAAGAAATAACAGTGGGCGAGGAATGTGGCTTCATGGTAGAGTGCTTACCTAGCATACATGAAGCCCTGGGTTCAATTCTTCAGTACCACATACACAGAAAAAGCCAGAAGTGGTGCTGTGGCTCAAGGGATACAGTGCTAACCTTGAGCAAAAAAATAAGCTCAGAGTCAGTGCCCAGGGCCTGAGTTCAAGCCCAAGACTGGGGAGAAAGAGAAAGAAAAAAAAAAAGAAAGAAAGGAAGGAAGGAAGGAAGAACACTCATTTAAGAATGTACATGGCTAGGATCATGGCTTAGTGGGAAAGTGCTTACCTAGCATGCATGACTCTGGGTTCAATTCCTCATACCACATAAGCAACAACAACAACAGTAATAATAATAAAATTATATTAAAATTTTTTATAAAGAATCAATGTGCAACTTCTGTGAAAAATAAGAAAAGAATTTCTACTCATAAAAACCCTTGTCCAGAAAATACAATGACTTCCTCTAATGTTATATGCACATCCAGTTGACTTCACCAGTCTACTGAGCTCAAAAAACACTGCTCTATTTATATTAGAGATGGGGTCACACAGAGGATTCTCAAGTCACCACCTGATAAACATCCAGTGAACCTACTAAGAGGCAAGCAGCCAGCAGTTACACAAATTATTTCACCTAAGGTACTTCTTTTATATTCTCTAAATCTCTCCCCTTTGTGAATATTTTTCCGAAAATGTTAATAAGTCTTGCTTTTTTTCAGCTGGGAATGATACAAAGTAGAAGGTACAGTCCCAGCTTCCACCCCGGTCCCCTCCAGGAACTACAGACCTAAGCTATCCAAAGTCCAGGAGAGAAGTTCAAACCCCACCCCTCCACGCTGACACAGGTGTGACAGGGAGTTAACTACACAGAGAAATGGGGGCCAAACCAACTCAAGGCCCTGCCTTCAGCAAGCACAGAGTATGAAAGTCACCACGTAGAAAAGTTAAAGATATTTATTGTTTACTAAGTAAACAAAACCATAGATAGTTTCTTTTTAATATCTGTTTCTGTCTCTCTCCCTCCCTCTGTCCCTCCCTCTCTCCCTCTGTCATACACACAAGGAATCCTGACAAAAGGTTTAGAGAGGTCTCTATTAAAATGGTTTTGGGCTTGGGCCTTGCAAAACAAGTACTTCTCTGAGAAAACATGAGCTAAGGCACTGAAGCATAAGGGAGTCAGCACCAGTGAGTAGGTTGGAATGGCTGGAATGCAAAGATGCAGACCACTGGAGCTCCTAGGAGAAAAGCTGTCAGTGCAATTGCTTATTCTGGGAGCTTGGCTGGCTGAGAATCTCAAACTCGTAAGTTTTACTTAACAGGTAGTGTGCCTGTAAAAAAAAAAAGAAAAAAAAAGAAAAAAAAATCTCAGTGTGACAAGCCCCAGAGGTACAGTCTTGCAGGAAATTTAAGACACCTGCCCTGACCCTGGAATTTATTATAGGATGATACAGAAACATGTCCTGACACAGCTTCCAGAGGAGTGTGCCAAGGGGTACATCAAGCACAAGCCAACACTGTCACAAATACCTGTGGAGGAATGCAGGAAGCAAAAAACAATGCATTCACAGTACAAAGATGTGAAAAATGTTTTGCTGGTTATGTGCAAAGCATGAAATATGACAGTAAAATATTATGATTAAAAGTTTCTATCTACACTTAGAAAAACTCTTATTCCTACAACCCAGTCCAAAGACTTCCAACAGAAAGAATTAAGATCCTGAATGTTCCCATCCAGAAAATCAACAGTTTTCTGAAATAAAGTAATGAACATACTGTTCAGTGAATAAGACACTACCACCTCCTGGGGGGACAAATGCAAGGGTAGAATTTAGAAATGTCTTCTCCAAGAAGAACAGACTTCCACATATAAGAAAAGACTAATGTGGTTTTCTATGACTAGTCCCTTTTATTTATATACAGACACAAGAATCAAGAGCAATCTTTATTTTGACAACCGTCTATGTTTCTGGAACATTCCCTTGTTGGAATAAATAATTGAAGCCTGGTCTTGCCTGCCTCATAGGACAGCCCTGAGGGTCAAACAGCACAGAAAAGTCGTTTGTTAATAGTACAGTGATGTGGAAACACGCATATTCCCACCATAGCATGGATAGTACCATTTTCACAGATCACAGACACCAGGCAAAATCCCAACAGGAAAAAAGGAATAGGAAGATGTGTTTGGTGTTTTCAGCTCTTCACACAAGAAATACAGGATACCAGAGAAACAAATATATTTGCCCTTTAAAGAAAGCTAACTTTTATAAGGCATCAGGCTCAATGTTTCTAATGTCTAATGGGACCCGGTGCATGATAATTTTCTGGGTATGAAAAAAAAAAACTCTGACACAATCTGTTCTCTTAAAGATTACAGAAAAATATACATAAACATTTACCTATAAGCTTAACAGTTGCCAAACTATCCCTCTACCTAACTACATGGGTACAAACTCAAAAATTCTAGAAGCCAGGAGGCCAAGCAATTCACTCTTGAAAAAAAAAAAACAACTCTGAAACAAATGAATTTATATATATATATATATATATATATATATATATGGAGATTAAGGCTTGATGTCATAAAGGCCATCCTCACGTTCATGTTGTGGAAGGTAGTCACAGATACAAGTGCCTCTCAGGAAGCCCTAAATATAAAGTCCAGGCAGAGCAGTGGGGACAGAAGGAAAGGGAAATGGCTTTAACTATTAATAATAAAAATGCAAAGACTGTCTTGAGAGAGGGGGAAAATGATGATAACATCTTGTATTCCTGTCTAAAGTTGTTGTATCTTTAGGGGTCATCTTTGTCATTTCTCAACATCCCAGAACACAGAAAGAGGGATTCCACTCAGAAGACTGAACCAAAGATTTTTTTAGAATACAAATCATTTTCTGGTTTGTATAAAGTTCCACTGGAAGCACCTTATTCAAATTAATTGGGTGAGTCACTGTAGCTCAAATAGATAGGCAAGGTCTTATACTCTGAAAGTCCTAAACTCAGTGTGTTAGCTCACTCCCCAGAAGAGACTATTCAGTCTTGGATAAGACAAATATTCATCTCTATCTTCCCACCCTCTCCTCTCCACACATGCCCGTGCCAGGAGGCCTGAAGGCAGCATCAGCTCTACTTACAGTAGTTGACTTGGGTCTGCCACTCCCATCTCTGGAATCTTATGTCTTGTTTCTAACAATGATGGTTGCTACTTTTTAAAATACCTATTATGTGTCAGCCATTAAACCAGGATATTTTGTGTTTGTTTTTTGGTGTCAATATTAGGGGGTTTGAACTCTAGACCTGGGCCTTGTGAGGGCTGATGCTCTATCACTTGAGCCACACCTCCACTTCCAGCTTTTTGCTGGTGGGTTGGAAAAAAAAATCTTACAGACATTCCTGCCCCAGCTGGCTTGTAACTGTGATCCTCAGATCTCAGCCTCCTGAGGAGCCAAGATTACAGCCACAAACCAGCATGACTAAGGATGTTGTATGCTTGATGTAAGCCTTACAAAACATCCAGTGAACTGCCTCATGTTAGAGATGTTAAGACTAAGGCAACAGATAGAAAAAGCAGAGCAGGGATTCAAAGCAAGGACTCCTAATTCCAAAGCTCCTATTTTTTGTTCTTCCTTCGTCTTTACAGCGTTGAGACTGACAATCGTTAAGAGCCCTTCTAGATTTAACACTGTATGTCTCCAATAGTTGTAATCTCCAGATTGCAGCATTCCATGTATCGGCCCTCGTCCTGCTCTACCTAACCATGTGCCTCTGGTTTGCTGGACCTGGAAAGTACAGAAGTCAGAAACAGGAAGGAACGCACAATCTGGACAGCTCTAACCTTGCATGAAGAAGCCAGATCTTTGCCTTTCTCCATCTACAAATTTGCACACAGCCCCTGTGACCTGATGGCACCCTTGCCAATCCATAATTCCCTTTAGCCAAGAAAATTCACCACCCCCAAGCAAAGGTTCAGGAGGAAGTTTTAGAAAACGGTCTATTAATAAAACTGCAGAGTGGAGCCTGGGCTGTATTTCAATGCATATGGTGAGACCTAGGGTTTAATACTTAGCACTACTAAACTCAAAACCAAAACAACCTGGACAACTGTCTGCTTGGTGTTTTACATACATTAACTCAATAAAGGCTTTAAAAAAAAAACCTCCATATTTATTTACTCATTCATAAGTAAAACAAAAATTTAAAACATCTGTTATATTTCAGTTTTGGTACAGGATGCTGGGTGAAACATTAGCTATATATAGATATAGATATATAGATATAATATGTTATATAGAAAAGGCTCAGCAGAGTTAAGTGTTGTGATAAGTCAGGCAAAAAGCAGCACTGAGAAAAAAGGTTCAAAACACCCACCAAAAGCTTGCAACAATACCAGTGACACACACCTCCAGTAGCATCACTGTTCTCCAAACATCTCTAGTAACTTACTGGCTCAAAACCCAACAACACACTGTTTTTCTATACATTTTAGGGGGAAATGCTATTTCTTTCAATTCCTCAATGCTGGATAATCGATGAAATAATTTTGTCACAAAAAGTTCTAAGCATGTCATACAACTTCAAGAGGGGCAGAACTCTTCTCCTGAATCACAGACACGGCCTGCCATGCCCACCAGCACAAACAACACGAGAGCAAGCCCGCTCACAAACAGCAGCAAAGAACCTCTTCCCAACTCAGCTTGTCTCATAGGTCATCAACTTTGGCTCAAGTCAGCATACATTGAATGGATCTCTTTGATTTGTCAAGGTTTGTTTTTCTATCTTACTAAAGTAACTTTCCTTGGGACTTGGGCTTAGGTGGGAAAATAGACAGATCTTTTCCAGTTTGCAGTGGGGTGCTGGTAGATCAGTAAGAGGAACCCATACAGCCATAACTGTTTGTGGTAAAACATAAATTCAAGTTTTCATATAGTGACTTCGTGTTTTAATGTTGTATCTAATTTGGTCCTGTGTCTGTTTATTATAGTGAGAGCCAAGCAAAAGTTTTACAAATCATATCTGCGGTGAACCAATGTGTGTGTGTCAGTGTGTGTGTGTGTGTGTGTGTGTGTGTGTGTGTCCTGTTCCTAGGGCTTAAACTCAAGGTCTGGGCGCTGTCCTTGAGCTTTTGTGCTAGCATTCTACCAACTGAGTCACAGCTCACTTTGGGCTTTTTTTTCACTTTGGGCTTTTTGATGTTTAATTGATGACGAGCATCATGGACTTCCCTGCACAGGAATCTGCACTTTGAACCCTAATCCTCAAATCTCAGCCTCCTCAGTAGCTACGATTACAGGCATGAGCCACCAGCACCCATCTCAATTTTTAACATCTGGAATAAAATAACGGCTATAGTTGAATGAAAGCAAGAAAAACGTAAGAAATACTGGCTTCTGCTATTACCAAATCAGTAAGAGAAAGTAAGTAGGGGCAGGGAGAGATGGATGTGTGAACCCCTGTGAGAGGAGAGCTGCTGAGCACCTTGGGAAGCTTGCTTGGGCAGGGGTAATGTGATACCAGCAGAGTGCCTGGGCCTGGTATACAATCAAGAACTATTAGTTCTTTTGTCATTGTTATTATTGCGGGTAAGGCTCAAGTGGGTATGCCATACTGACTGTGTAACTTATAGCCAAGGATTCCACCAACCAAAATCAAAAATCTTTGAAAACTATTACGTCTGTATTGCTCATGTACAGATTTTCTTGTCACTATTCCCTGAACAATACAGTGTGTAACTATTTATATCCGCATTAGCTACTCTAAGTAACCTGGAGATGACAAAGTAAACAAGCAGTGCTAGTTTATGAGGCAATTTGCCCTGGTCACAAAGATGCTTATCTGTGAATCCTATCTTTCCTGGAGCCCAAGGTGATTGTAAAGTGACTGCAGCAGAGAATAATAGCTCAGAACAAAAGGCACAGATACAAAGTGGGGGCACCTTTCAGTTAATTCACAGGGTCCAGCAAAAGCATCTTTCAGGCCACTTCTTACAAAAGCATTTGGTATACCATAACCCAAATATTAAGTGTGTTCTACCAAACACACTCATGAAGACATACCAAGAAGCAACAGTGCCTCAATACCACACTAGGAGCTGTGTCAGCTAGCCTGCGGCTCATATTTGCAAGGCCCATCTGCTCACAGTGCATTCACCCCCAACACTTTCACTGGTCCTCTCTGCCACCATGGCCGTGACTTCAACTTGTTCTGATCCCCTTCCACGGGCGAGGATTTCTTAACTCTTAACCAAAGCCCATCCGTACAGTGCACCTGGCTGCCTTTATTTACTCATAAATTCTAGAGAGGAAGAATGCTGGGAGGCATCTTAATTTGGTAGTCCGCTCAATTCTTTTCAATTCTCAGTCACTGCTTGTTAAGAGGGTCAGTCGGCAGACTCGGGGCTTAATATTACACCAATCCAAAAGCAGAACATGGCTCGCTAATTAATGCTTCTAATAGAGTTACACAATGGGCAGAGAATTATGTATGGGGGGGCAGGTTGTATTAGACACCTCTGACCCTTTGAAATTATATTACTTAGAACCTTGGCAAATAAGCAGCAAGTATTTAAAGAAGATTAAGATGAATTCCTCATTTGGGGTCCGACTTAATTTGCATGACAATATTTGACTATCAAATGTAAATGACTCAGGGCCCTCCAGCTACCTCCCACCCGCAGTTAAACTCTCTGCTCAGCACAACCAGTACTGTTATAGCAACAGCAGCAGGACACTCCCTGTGCATCCTTTTCCCTCCAGTGATCTAAGCACCCAGGAAGCTCAGAATCTCCTGAGAGCCACAGAAGAGGAGCTGGCCTTCCACATGGGTCATGTGACTCATGACTTATCCCAAAGGAGAACAGAAACAACTCTGCAGAAATTCCCTTCACAAGTAAGTCACTGCCCTCAAGGCACCACTACCTCTATCTCTATACCTAACCTGAACTTCACCAGTGTGCCAATGTAACAAATAGCTGCCTTTCACTAAAAGAAAGGCCACTCTACTTATGTAGTCCTAAAATCCTGCACCGGGAAGAGAGGCTCAGAGAGGAGGAAACAGGATGTGCAGTGCAGGAGAAGACACCGTGATTTTATGAAAAAGTCTGCATTTCCTGGAACATCTGGGAAGCATCCTGAACAATTCCCAGCAGGGTGGAGACAATTTCTCAGGGTGCATCCTAGGCTATCCTAGGCCAAAGCACTTTCCCCAGAGTTTGATTTCCAGGGCTTGATTTCCTCCATTGCAGCGCGGCCTCTTCTCTCCAGATTGGATTTTGAATATGACATAGTCTCCCCAGCTTCCTGCTAGGTGGCTGGTTCCTCCTGAAAACAGACACACGGCTAGTTGGCTTGGAAGGGTCTACCTCTCCTTACAATTAAAAAGTAAATGTGCCAGGCGCACTGATGGCTCACACCTATAATCCTAGCTACACAGGAGGCTGAGATCTGAGGATCATGGTTCAAAGCCAGCCCAGGCAGGAAAGTCTGTAAGACTCTTTATTTCCAATAAACTACTCAGAAAATGCCAGAAGTGGCACTGTGGCTTACGTGGCAGAATGCTATTCTTGAACACAAAGAGGCTCAGAGACAGTGCCCAGGCCCTGAGTTCAAGCCCTAGGATAAGCAAAAAAAAACAGTAATGGTGTAGGAGGCAACTTTAAAAATGCTTTTGCTAGGTCCTGTGAATTGATTAAAAGTCCCCCAGCTTACAGCTGTGCCCTTTGTTCTGAGTTATTCTTTCCAGCAGTCTCTTTGTGATCATGTGGGGCTCTAAGATAGACTGGATTCACAGGTATCAATCCTGTGGGGAAGATAAACTGCTCCAGAAAGAGACAATGTCTCATCATCTTAAAGCAAACAGATAAAAACTCAAGAGACCACCTTGTCTGGTTCTATTCAAGTAAAAAAGTAGTAGGTAACTTGTTAGGAATTTCTCCAGAGACAGCCTGAGCTAAAGGCCAACCAGGCCATACCTGGGACTTGGGGCTGCTTTACTTTGCATACTTTGCATACTATGCATACTTTTCTCACTTCCCACAATCCTCCCTAATTAACATGAAGCAACGTCTGTACTTCTAAAAACGTAATGCAGTCCTGTCTTCTTCCCAGGGCTGCCACCACCTTCACCGTGCCTTTTTATTTGGCATATGGGAACGTTTAGCCAGATCTAATTGGGGCTGATTCCTCAACTTTGGACCTGGAACCTAAAACTCTAGTTTCAATGGCAGTAACAAAGCCAAGAACATTTTAAAGCTGCTGAAATTTTGCAGATTTTTTGCTTATGCCACATAACATATAGTTCTGAAAACTCAATAAGGTACACCCCTAACCCTTCTCCATGCTGAGAAGCCCTGCTCCTTTACCTAGAACTTAACCCACCTGAATGCCAGGAATTGGCATTCTAACTAAGGGAACCCCCCCCTCTCTCTCTCTCTCACACACACACACACACATCATTGAGCAGCTATCTACTCCTTGAAGCAAAGTCTCCCTTGGACCTTTTCTCACCTAATCACACATACAAAGATTAAGAGAAAGACACTCAATGATGTAAAATCTTCTCTTTAACATCTCCCAAGCATCTTCCAAAGCATTTCTCTCTCAGATTTCTCTTGCTGTGCAATTCTTCAATACTTGGCTCACCAACCCTCTTCCATATATCCAGCCTAGCCAAAGAACAGGAAACAGGGTCTGGGAGCGGAGACCTACTTTGCACTGTGCATGGCCCTCACTTCTCTTCAGATCAAGGGACCTGGAAGTGCAGACATCTTTTACTCCCTTGGTGCCCACATTCATTTCATCAGCTGGTGCTCAACCTTAGAGTTAATACAACCCTGAACTTCACATGTGTGCTTCTGAGTGGGAGCTCCAAGCCCCCTACACCCAAACACTCACCCAGGCATAGCTCTCCTAAATTATCCCGACCTCTTCTTTGCTAGGGAAAAACTACAACAGAAGTGTTACATGTAAAATGTCAGCCTAATTTCAGTTTCTCTAATCCAATCAGCAAGAAGTCTTCAATACACCCAGCTAATCACAGTAAAGTGGGGGACGCTGTTCTCCTCCACACAGATCTCTGGGGCTGGGATTGGAAAGGCTAGAATAAACATCCTGCTTGTCCCATCCCATACTTTTTTGAAAGGTCCAGGAAATTATTAAAGGCAAAAGAAGTTCCTTTAAGTTTCCTGGAAAATCAAGCTTTTGTTTATTTACAAAACTCAAAGAAAAAAGTCCATCATATCTCCTCAAAAATAAATTGAGACAAATGTTTTCCTAAAGAGTTGGGAGTCCTAATCCAGACAACTTTATTTGACTTCTCTACCATCAGGCAGACACACTAATCCCAGTTTGGGGAAAGGAAAAGTCAGACTGGGGGCTTAAACATGGACAGGAAGAGCAGTTTCATGCACTGTGTGTGTGTGTGTGTGCGCGCGCGCTTGTACTAGGGCTTGAATTCAGAGCAAGGCATTTTTGCTCAAGGCTGGTACTCTACCATTTATTTTGCACTTAGAGACCAGAGCTAGCTTTAAACCATGATCCGCAGATCTCAGCCTCCTGAGTAGCTAGGATTACACGCATAAATCACCAGTGCCCAGATTCATGCTGCTTATTTTAAAATGAAGACATACACTAAGATAATCCTTAAAACTCTTCTATGCAGTTGGCATTTCCTTCCCAACCTTAAAAAAAAAAAAAAAGAATGCAGGCTATGAAGACAAAAACATGTTCTTTTATTCCTGGTTTTTTTTTTTTTGTTTCTTTTTGCTAAAAAAACACTACTACTTTACCTTTTGCACAAGTTCACATAAGAGACTCAGGTCTACCTTACCTAAAGTTCACCCCTACACCACCAAGCTTCTTTCCCTCTCCTTTCCTCTTCTGTGGCATTGATGCCTACCCTCTCCCTTCTAAACCCACAAGGCACAGCAATGGTTTTGTTCACTCCAAACAATAAGATGTAACACACAACCACCGAATTTGCCTGCAGGAACATGGATGCATGTGTGTATCTCGGCAGCACTACCCCAGCTGCAGGTGCATGTTGCGGAAGCTCTAGGGAGAGAGGAGGATCTTGAAGAAAGGGGTGGAGGTACCTCCAGGAAGGATGGTGTAAAATATGGTAAGGGAAATAGTGAGGAAAACAAACAATAGGTCCCCGCTGGAATTTCACAAATAAACCAGTAAGGTGTAACAATGAATGATACATTGCTCCAAGAGAGAAAGAAAAGAGACACAAGGTAAGAAAAGACAGGAAATTGATGATAATTCCATTAGGGTAAACCATTTCTCCTCAGTAAATAAGACACTCTGAGATCCAGAAGGTACTGATTGCAAGGAGTGACCGATGATCCGAGGTTGCATAGCTCACCAGGTGACCAACCTGGAAGACAAGGGTGCAGGTTTCCTCTCGCTAGGCGCAGGACTCTTTCTGAGACTGACAGGAGACCTCATCAACTTGTGGGCTGATCACCAATGTGGGGCTTGTTCTACCAGTCACTGGCCATACCATAAAATAAAGGGCCTGGGATACAGAAGGAGTATGGCCCTTCTAAAGGAAGCAGCCCCTGTTCAGCACCTGGTGACTAGGGCCATACAGGAAATACGGCCTCATCCTAATTTTTCAAAACAGGTGGTAATCTGATTTTATGAAAAACCTTCAAGCGTTTGAATGCTTGCTTAAAAATATTAAAAAATGCTAATCTAATCAAACACTAACATGGGAGAAACTGAGTCGACAGGCAAGCAGCCCAAAAACCAACATAAAATCTAGTACCTGAGGGAACACACAGGCATTGGGTTATTGAGAAACTAAAAAAATCTATAGGTTCACCAAGTGTGCACACACACACACACACGCATGCACTGCTGTTTTCCAAATATATGTAGATACTATAAAGATAAAATTCAAAGTAACTTAACATGGCTAACTAAATTTATAGCAGTTTCAATAACTATTCATTTTCTCCCTTAGCGAACTGATAGCAAAAACATAACTATTATTTTGATCTCTCATCATTTATTTTGTAGGTCTGGGAATTTAACCCAGAACTGGATCTCATTAGGCAAATGTTCTACCACTGAGCTATGCTCTCAGCCCTGTAAGCTCTCATAAGTTTTAAGTGGAGGAAAAAAAAAGAAAGCAAAAGAAGATTCTCACATATAAAAAGAAAGTTGGGAATGACCAAATTAGATCATTTCTAATGTCCTCACTTGACATGCTACAGAGGTAGGAAAATAGGGAAGAACAGAAATTCCCCTAAACACTTTAAAAACACACACTTAAAGGCAGGTACAGAAATGGAGGGACAGAAGTAAACAAATGCAGCAATGGTACTCACTGAACACTATGTTGAAAATGAGCTATATAACTTGTGGGTGGAGATGGGAGGGAAAAATCAGGAATGAAGGAGTGAAAATGTCCAAAAAGAAATGTACTCTTTACTTGATTTATGTAAGCATAACCCCTCTGTACATCACCTTTATAATAACAATTTAAGAATTT
This sequence comes from Dipodomys ordii, assembly GCF_000151885.1. Lineage (NCBI taxonomy): Eukaryota > Metazoa > Chordata > Mammalia > Rodentia > Heteromyidae > Dipodomys > Dipodomys ordii. The sequence continues at coordinate 4,697,885 of NW_012267261.1, forward strand.
TTAAAAAGAATACACTTAACATTCAGTACATATAATTCACACTCAGTACTTCATCATCTATGGTGACCAACCACCAAGTTCAAGAGGAAAAATAAAATGTCCAACAAAACCAGTAGTAGTTATTGAACTTACCCTACCACAAATATTTATTGAATCGTATTTCAGACAAGTGAAAAAAATACCAAAAAGCACAAATATATAAAAGACCATCATTGAGACACTCTGTCAGTGGCAAATACCACACATGAAATCACAAACAATTGCAAATACATAACTAAATAGTGTAACCAAAAAACCTATGAAGCTTGATGTCAGTTGAGGAGAATTAGGTTTAGAGCTAGCTTTGAAGGCCCTCTTTAAGAAGTAATGATCACGCTGGTAATACTAGCTACACAGAAGGATGAAATCTGAGGATCACAGTTAAAAGCCAGCCCAAGCAGGAAAGTTTGTGAGACTCTTATCTCTAGTTAACCACCAAAAAACCACCAGTAGAGCGATGGCTCAAGTGGTAGAGCCTTGAGCAAAAAAACTCAGGAACAACGCCTAGATCCTGAGTTCAAGCCCAAGGACTGGTACAAAGAAGGGACAGAAGTGGTCAGAACTGAATGGCCATGTGGCTGAACTAAGAATGCAGCCATATGAGGCTGGAGAAGAGTAGGAGACTTGGTGAGGACAGAGGAGACAGAGCTCTGAAGTGTTTAATTGGTCAGAATATTGGTGCTTCCACCTTAACACACAAGGCAATGTCAATACCTCAGCACTCCCTATCTCGCTACAGATGTACAAAAAATAATAATAATAATTCTGTCCAAGACAGCCATGACGGCAATCCCTGCACTTAAGAGGCTGATGCAGGAAAAGGGTCAGTCCCACGGCCAGCTGAGGCTACATGGAGAGACTGTCTCAGATAAACCTAACACTCAAAATGAAACAAATTGGTCCCATGTGTCCAAGATGAGCTTAACACCCAAGAACCCATCCTTCATTGACTTTTATTGCCGGAAAAAGATCAAATAGTAGGTTAGAATCAAGTTTCTCTGAAGATTTCATTTCTGGCTTTCTTCTTCGTGAACACAAGATCTTAAGAGCCACTGTAGCCAAGACTGGTTTTGCAGCATATAACAATGTGTTCAGGATTTAGGCAAGTCCATATACCAACATTTGCCAGTACAATGTGGAGACACTGGACAGTATTAAATATATTAGCGAATCATTAGTCACTTTTCAAAAAAAGAGTCACAACACTCCAATATCAGATCCCTTAGCTCAATTCAACTTGTGTGTGTTGTGTGTGCACATGGGCACACATGCACACACCAACATTGAGACATTTTTCTTAAGGCTGGAGCTCTACCATGTGAACCACAGTTCTACTTCCAGCACTTCGCTGGTTAAATGGAGATAAGAGTCTCACTGACTTTTCTGCCTGGTCTGGTTTTGAACTTTGATCCTCAGATTTCAGCATCCTGAGTAGCTTCGATCACAAGCATGAATCATCAGCACCCAGCCTCAATTTATACATTTTGATTGCAAAATGAATTCCTTTAAAACTACATTGACATCTGCCTTTCACTGGAAAAGTAATCAGCTTCCCACTATCCCACAATGATAGACTATATTAACTCTGTCCTAATTAAATGTTCTAAATCTGGACTGAACCCCACCAAGGTGAAGAGAAAGTGGGAAAGACCTACTTCCTCATCAAAACTGCCCTCATTTACTTAATATCAATGGTACAGTTGACTTCAGCAGGGCTTAAATCAATCAGTCAGTGGGGACCCACTTTCTTACTTTCAAAAGGAGAAGTCTGGTATAGAATGAGAATCATACAAAGGACTATTTGATACACAAAAACCACAAGCATCAAAAGAATGTTGGTCATGAGGGCTGCCAAGGAAAGCCAAATGACAGAAGGAAATACTCTATACCCAGAGCCAGAAACCTATGAGCAACTGACTTCCAGGAGAGCAAAACCTCTCCCTTCTCCTTTACTCTCCCTACTACCCCTCACTGTCACTCCCCTAGGGGTTTGGTGCCAACTATATTGTCCACCATCAACCACACACCACCTGAGATTGTTTCCTGAAGATGCAAGGAAGGAATGAAGGAACCAGACTACCTCAATAGTGAGGTAAAGAAAGGTAAACAGTTAGGTAGCTAGGGATAAAAAGTGACAGACAAAACATATGGCAAATAACATGCATCCCATTATGGTATTTCTTGTTCCCATAGTGCCTTGGGTTCATGTTCATATACTTCTTCCCATAATGACCTGGGTTCTGCTCAACCAATGAAAAAAGCCTGAGCTGCAAATGTACAATCAATCAAGACAAAGCCCAGGGGAAGAGATGTACTGTACTACCATAACATCATTCCATTGAACTCTACAGAACCCTCTTTGAATGGAAAATCTCCCTTCTTTCCTTTCCTAGCTTTCCTTTAACTTTGAAATAAACTTTGCTGGGTCTACTTTATACACTTTCCTACCTAGACAAGCATCAGTAAGAATCTAATCTCTAGTATTAGCTTGAACAAGTGACTTTAGGACTTTATTGTCTTTATGACAGACACAGGGTAATAGAGAGAATTGTGATTAGAAAGCAACACAATGCCTGACAAACACTGGGAATTTCTCAATCTCACCATTATTATCACTGCTGTCTAAACTTGGGCAAATTCCTGTCTACTATGAGCGTGAAGTTTCCTCATCAGTAACAATACGGTTAGCAAATCTGTCTCTAGAACATGACCACTGGCTTAACTCCTTCCTAATTCTTTCAATCTTATTACAACTTGAAATCCTCCAAAGCTTTAAGTGCCAAGAATAACAACAGGGAATGAATATTGGCAGCTCTAGAGAGATAGACCAGCCCAGGGAGCTTCAACACCTCCAAACACAATCACCACGGTGTATCGTGTGTGTGTGTGTGTGTGTGTGTGTGTGTGTGTGTGTGTGCGCGCGCGCATGCGCGCGCGCATGTGTGTGGCCAGACCACTTTCCTTGCTCCAAATACTGATTGCTCAGAGATCAAAATATCCATTATGATGCTTAAAGCTGCAAGAACAGCACAGGTGTACAAAAAGGACACACTTCAGGAGAAAAAAAGAAGAAGAAAAAGAAAGAAAGAAAGAAAGAAAGAAAGAAAGAAAGAAAGAAAGAAAGAAAGAAAGAAAGAAAGAAAGAAAGAAGGAAAGAAAGAAAGAAAGAAAGAAACCAGAGAGGAAGAGACAAGGAACAATCAAAGGAGCAAAGCAAACACAACAGACAAAAAAATACACTCTGCCCATGAGGTTATCTTTTTAGCATCCTTCCTCTAACAGCAATTAAGAGAACTTCAAACTACAAGGCAGCTTTGTAGCAGGAAAGATGTTACCTACCTTAAAGCACAGCCCTCTCACAAAGACCTCCCTTCCTCTTCAAAGCCAGCCAGAGTCTTCCCTGGGGTGTGAATGCTATGAAGTCAATCTGCTCTGGTGGAAACACGTTCTTCACAAGCACCTGTGGCCTGAAATTTACTTAACTCCACTCTGCCCAAAAGTGACAGGGGCCTTGTAAGATTGAGTCACCTCTCCTTTCTAGGCCTAGGTGTCCATGTCTGCAAAATGGACAAGAAAGGAGGTCGGGCCACCAATTTTGAAGTTTCTGAGGAATATTAAAATTGTAGGATTCCATCTGTGATTTGCATTTTCAACAGGAAAATGGTTTTTCATTATTGTAGAGGAGTGGTTATTGGGGTTTGAACTCAAGACCTCCTGCTTGCTAAACAGGTACTCTGTTACTTGAGCATTTCTCAGCCCTTCTTGCCTGCATCATTTTGGGGGTAGGGTCTCACATTCCCTCCTAGCCAGCCTGGACTGTGAGCCTCCTTTTTGCATTTCCTGAGTAGTTGGGATGACTGGCTCACTTGACAATTCCCAGCTTTTGGATGAGATGGAGTTTCAGGCGGGCTCAAATCTTCTCATCTCTGACTCTCAACTAACTGGGATTACAGTTGTGAGCCACTATTCCTAGCCCTAATTACTTATAATACAGAATCACTTGCTATTTCCTACTTGAAGTTAAGATTTCTTAGGTTCAAATCCCCATGCTGCCAGTAGCTCTGTGACTTCCAGCAAATTTTTAACCTCTGTGGTTTTTTTTTCCTCATTCACATAATAAGGATTGCATTATCTTCCTTACACTGTTGTTAGGACTGATTTAAGTTAATAAAGGGAAGGTATGAAATAATTCTGGAACATATGAAGTATTTTAGTGTGGTAAGCACTAGTTTGAATGTTACACAGATAGTTTTTCTTTTGCAAATGAAAAATTTACTTGGAAGATAGCGTGCTAGGACAAATGTGTACACTGAGATACAGATACACACACACACACACACACACACACAACCTGGGATCTAGTTATGGTAAACTGACTGGAAGCTGGATGCCCTTAGATGAACCTCTGTCCCTCTCCAAGCCTGTTTCCAGACCAGGCAGCACAAGGATTTCCCTACAGTATTCATATCAGAGGTGATAAACTGACAATCACAGGTGATGTCTGAACTAAAGTTTCAAACTCCACGATGTCTCTTTAAGATGTTTATAAGGCTGGAAATGTCTCATTAAAATCTAAAGTATTTCTAATTCTACCAGCCTGGACTGTCATCAGTACTGGTTTACAAAATATGGTCCTTGAAGCAGCAGCAGTTGAACCGCCTGAACACTTGGTAGAAATGCAAATTCCCAGGCTCCCTCTTAGACCTACAGAATCAAAAAAAACCTCTGGGAGTGGAGTCCAGCAAACTCGGGTTAACAGGCCAGGGACTGAAATGTACTGGAGTTTGAGGATCATCTCAGTGATCAAACAACTGGCAGGTGTTAAGGACCAGTGGCCACCTCGTGAGTCATTCCTGTGTCACCTGTTCACCACCGAGGACTGCTGCAATTCACTGAGCTCCCCCACAGCATCACAGCCCTCATCATGCAGTCCCCAAATGGCCTTAGGCATGCCTAGCTCATCTAGGTGGGCCACCAGTTCTCACAACAGAGATATGAGCCCCTAGGGCACCATATGCCACAGGCTCATGCTCCAAATCAGACTCAGAGCCTGTGGAAAAACGGGCTGTGCACACCAAGGGCACAGTTGAAAGAACAAACTGTTGAGCTGCTTTTATTAATCACAACACAATTCACACAAGCAGCTGCTATCAAGAACAGCTGCAGCAGCTAAAAACGTGATCTTGAAGCAGCATAGAGAAGTGCTTATAAGTTGAATACAGAGACCGGCACAGGCACGTGGAGACCTATGGGCTACTGCCTCCCCCAACTCAGTGCCTAGCTCTGGTCCTCATCCTAATCCCTACAATAGGGTCAAGGAAGTTTAAAGAATTCATATAATACGAAGAATTGGGAGTACATGTTAAAGGACCTGTCTCTGATCCCACCTCAACCATTTGTGACCTTGAGTATAGACTTCTCTATCACCAATTCCTCTTGTGCCAAAACAGATACAACAATAATATTTACCTCCCAGGACTGCTGTGGGATGTCTGTCAGATAGCAATATGTGTATGAAGATATTGGTACACTATAGAGGACTAGATCAAAACAAACGCTTAGCCAGGTGATAGCAGCTCACATGCTATTAAGGAGGCTGAGATCTGAGGTTCAAAGTTCAAAGCCAGCCCAGGCAGAAAAGTTGTGAGACTCTCACCTCCAATTAACCACCAAAAACCAAGATGTGGAGCTGTGGTTTATGTGAAAGAGCACCAGCCTTAAGCAAAGAAGCTAAGGAATAGATCTCAGGTTCTGAGTTCAAGCTCTAATACCCCCTTCTCCCCACACATACACACCAGAAAGAGGGAAAAAAAAAAAAAGCCTAAAATAAAAAGCTTCACAAAGAAAAGCTCTGAAGAATGACACAAAGCCAAGTGCCAGTGGCTCACATCTATAATCCTAGCTACTTAGGAGGCTGAGATCTGAGGATCACGGTTGGACGCCAGCTCCGGCAGGAAAGCCCCTTAGATTCTTATCTCCAATTAATCAAAGAAAAAGGTGAAAGTGGAGCTAAGGCTCAAGTGGTACAATGATAGCTTTGGGCAAAAGGAGCCCAGGGATAGCATCCAGGCCCAGAGTTCAAACCCCAGGACTGGCAAAAAAAGAAAAAAAAAAGAATGACACAAGTCATTCACACTTAGTGAGTACCTATTCTCTACATGACCCCACTCTGTGCAGCAATATAAATAAGTCAGGGATTCTTTAACCCACCACAGCATTTAAAAATAACAAAAAATAAAAATAAAAAAGGACTAACGGTCATCAAAAGGAACCAAGTATTAGAGAATTCAGAGGGAAGATAAAATGTTTTTCCCCCTTGGAGAAACAAACACAGGAAGGCCTCTTGAGTGAAATGGACTTTGAGCTGACATACAAAGCACAGGCCAGGGGGCCAAGGCCATCTGTAGAAACTGAAGATAGCGACATGCTTCTGGGACACTGATCCTTCTGACAGGCTAGTCTATTCTAGGCACTCCTGCAAAGAATAATCTACCTAAAATGAAAAAGGTAACATTACACAGAACTTCAAGGATTAAAATCAGTATTCAAATAACAATGTGTTTTAAAAGTAGATTTGTGATAAGATATCATAGGTGATTCTTCTTCTGATTTGAACTCAGGACCTTGAGCTTAATAAATGGATGGCACATTACTACTCAAACCATGTTCCCATCCCTTTTTTGCCTTGTTTGTTGTTTAGAGAGGGTCTTAGTTTTTGTCCAGGTGCTGACCTCCGATGGTGAACTTCCTAGCCAGAATCTCCTAGATAGCTTCTTGATTGCGATGGGTTCTTGCTGATTTATTGCCTAGGGTCACCTCAAATCACAATCCTCCCCAGTCTCTGTCTCCCAAAGAGTTGGAATTGTACAGGTTTAAACTACCATGTTCCAATCAAGATTCTTTATTAACACTGACAATAAAATCTAGCAGGTCAAATGATATTTTGCAAAATCTGCAACAACTATAATACAAAATGAAAACACCTATGATTTTTACTGGAAATAAAAATATAAGAACCATTAACACTATGGCTTGTTACCTACATTTATACTGGAAGGAAATGCTTTAGAAGCTGGGAAAAGTAAAAATGCCCTTTTGCCTTACTCAAGTTCATAAATTCCAATTTTTTTTATTTTTGAATGGTTTTATTATCTTTAGGTGGTTGTACAAAGCAGTTGCCATTTACAGAAGCAGTTTATGAATGTAATGCTTCTTGAGCACTACATTTTTTTTTTTTTTTTTTGCCAGTCGTGGGGCTTGAACTCTGGGCCTGGGCGCGCTGTCCCTCAGCTCTTCAGTTCAAGGCTAGCACTCTACCACTTGAGCCACATTGCCACTTCTGGCTTTTTCTGCTTATGCGGTGCTGAGGAATCGAACCCAGGGCCTCATATATGCAAGACAAGCGCTCTACCACTGAACCACCTTCCCAGCCCTGTCACCCCTTTTTTTAATACCATTTTTTATTGTCAAGGTGATGTACAGAGGGGTCACAGTTACATAAGTAAGGTAATAAGAACGTTTCTTGTCAAATTTGTGACCCCTTCCCTCATTTTTCTCCTACTCTCCCTTCCCCCGCAATAAATTCCAATGTTAACTTCATGAAAACTGGGATAGGAAACTTCGAGAACAGCCTGAGCCAATGGAGAATGGGAGAAACACACCCTGCAAAGAAGATGACGGTGAAAGTCAGGCAAAACCCTCAAAGTCACCCATGTAAGGGCCCCAAATCACTCCGAATATGAACTCATATAATATGGTCGAAATTGCAGAATGGGACTTGCTTTTGGAATAAAAGGAAATGAGTACAAAAACAGGTAATAATTTCATCAGTCTACAGGTTCCAAGTTAGAGCTCTATTTTTTAAGTGTGACAGACAAAAGCACCTTGATCAATTTATAAAAGGAGTCTATCAGCCATAGGACCCATGTATGACACAACAGTAGGCACCTCTGTGTGTGTGTGTGTGTGTGTGTGTGTGTGTGTGTGTAAGCAGCTGTATAATTATAGAATCCAAATATGAAGTGATTAGAAAGGAGGGGGGATTTTACTTTTGCCTGGTATTTTCAGTCACTGCATTGAGATTAGGAGACTTATTCAGGTTTATGCACATACTACAGAATACAAAACAGATCTAATAGCAGACTTCAGAAAGGTCCTACACACCTACACACACACACACACACACACACACACACACACACACACACGCTCAGCCTAAACAAAATAGTTCAGATTCAGAATTGAATGTACTCAAACACACGATGTAAGTATAAATATCAACCCCAATTTCTATATTTTTATGGATTCATTTTTAAGTAGTTGTGAGGCTTAGTGTTTTAAGTGACTTGTCCAAACCACATGGCAAGTAACTAGAGAAGTTAAAACTAGAATCTGTGCCTTCATGCTCCTGAGCAGAGAATACTGTTCTTGTTGAAAGTGAGGGCTTTTCATCAGCCCAACCTTGTTAGATTTCAGCTATGATATCTCGTTGCTGGTAAACTTAAGCAAATTCTCAAATGTTTCCAATAGGATTCTCCATTCTTAACCTCCAAAGGTTATGGGTAATGGTTATATGATAAAATGAAGTTAAACCCTATCACATCTTCTGAAAGAGTAGAGACAACTATCTCAATCATACTCCTGTCCTGGTCTCTGTCTCAGGTGAACTCCAGGAGCCTCAGGCATGTCTGCTCATTAGACACAGTAGCCCGGTTCAGTCTCAAAGTCAGCTATATCACATGCGTTCTGTTTGGAAGCAGCTCTACTGGATGCACAGTGAACGCACAGCAGCAGGCCTCATCCAGGCCTGGCTAAAGTGCTGAACAGCCAGTTTGGGGATCTCTAGTGATTCTGAATCAATAGATCTGAAATGGGATCAGAGATTCTGAATTGTTCCAAGCTCTGGGGAGAATCAAAAAGCCGAACATTCAGTCACAAGTTCTCAGTTTGACAAGAGGAAATCTAACCTGTCTGAATACGAAAGGGGTTTAATCACAATTATCCAGGACAGTGGTACCACAAAGAATCTTGAAAAGACCCAACTAGTACTAAGTACCAGTCTCCTGGCTCTTCTGTTAAGGACAAAGGGCCAGCATCCACTCAGAACCAGGGAGGAAGAATTATTAGTGCAAAAATAAATGTTTAAGGGACACCCTACACTTTGCAGATATAAAAATTATATTTTCAGAGCAGAAACAAACTTCAGACATTATTTTAGAATTTATACAGATACAATGAGTTAAAACTCTATGGACCCCAACAAGCAGTTGGAAGTCTAGAAAGCAAAAATTCACCATAAATATCACTGAGTGACTTCATTAAGAAAAACACAGCATGCAAACATGAGAACTTCAAGGCTTCAAAATGGCTTACAGGGCACCTATGGCTCTTGCCATACTACTCCTAACTACTCAGAAGGCTGAGATCTAAGGATCGAGGTCCAAAATCTGAGACTCTTAACTACCAAAAAGTGAGACTAGAGGTGTGGCTCAGGCAGTATAAACCAGCACTGAGAGAAAAAGCTAAGGGAAAGCACCCTACGCCTGAGTCAAATCCCAGTATGGGTGCATGCACACACAGACACACACACACACACTTATACCTACACACAAAAATGGTCTCATCTAGAGATGTAGAAAATGCCTGTAAATAGGGTTAAGCCAGGAGCACCCTGAAACACCATAGAAGCTTAGAATCTTGAAGTGGCCAGATGCTGTTTATTAATTAACCTGGTAAAAGACATTAGCCAACAAATCATTCTTTTGGTGACTAAAGAAGCCTGTAAATGTGTCCAAAGATCCATGGGAACTTCTCAAAGTGCCTGCTCACTGTTTAATCCATGCTGCTTGTGAAACGCTACTACATTCAACAAGTTACCTGTTGAGTAAGTACAGGAGGAAAAAGAGACAGAAGAAGGGCAGAGACAGACCAAGAAAAGCTACCTCTGCTCTCAGGCTAGTTAGGAGTGGTAAAATTCCCAGAGAGTAGGGTGTCTCAAGTGAGATGAGACTAAGAGAAACTGATGGTGGTTGGCATACTGAAAGGTAGGTGGACTTTTTAAGTCATAAATGCTTGGGTCTGCATGTGTCTAAACTCCTGCGCTCTGTATGATCTAGGTATAAATACTTGTCCTCTAATGAAGCTTGCTTGCTTCTTTAATAGGATACATAGTTAGCTTATCCACAATCTTAAAGTTATCAGAAGATTACATGAGCTAATAGATTTGTGCCAAGCAGCTAGCACACAATCTCATATACTATGAGCTTAACAACAAATGACACTGCATGTAGGACTTAATCATGCCCTCTGTGGCCACAGCCAAAATCCTTAGAGACGGCTACTAATTGTATTCCACAGTTCTTGCAGATGTCAGGCTACAGAAAAAAATTCCACCTGAAGTTCACTAGGTTTTCTAATAAAGCACATGTCCCTACATAAATAATAAAAGCATGTATGCTTTCCTTTTGGGTTAGCAAAGTAATTTCACTTCCAGGTATAATCTTGAAATGAATTATGGTTATCCATATTTAATAGATTAAAAAATAAAACTACACAGTCAACACAAGGTAGCCTGTGACTACAACTACAGATTTCAACACTGTATTACAATGATCATGAGTTTCTCAATCAAAATATTCAAATAGGTGATCTTATTATGGAATAAAACACATAAACTGACCTTTTGTCCAGAAATCGCTTCAGATGCCACTTTCATTATAATACTAGCCAAAATCAGAAAACAAATCTTGAAAGAAAGAAGGAGGAAGAGAAGGAGGGGGAGGAAGAGGAAGAAAGAAGCAGCAGCAACAGCAGCACCTTCTCTGGATTTTACTTATGAATTCTAAATAGTCTCATGTAGAAGAGGAACATGTCTTAGACTTATGAATTCTAAATAGTCTCATGTAGAAGAGGAACATGTCTTAGTAGAGTATGGCGTATTTCAGTTTTAGTAATACCTCTGGTATTTATCAGCTTTTTGGCCTGATTTTTTCACCCCATTAGTTTTCAGCATCTCATCTGTATAAAGGGAAAGCAATAAAAATCTAGTAAGACTAATTTCACATAGACCAATCAAAGTCTTCCAAGTGACAGTGGCTCACACTTGGAATCCTAGCTACTCAGGAGGCTGAGATCTGAGGATCACCGTTCAAAGCCAGTCTGAGCAAGAAAGTCTGTGAGATTCTTATCTCCGATTAACCAGAAAAGGCTGACATTGGAGCTATAGCTCAAATGGTAGAATGCTAGCTAGCCTTGAGCCAAAGACGCTTTGGGACAGTGCCAAGGCCCTAAATTCAAGGTCCCTGACCAGAATAAAAAGAGAATGAGTCTCTCACCTACATAAGGTGGTCAGAAAATGATGGCTACTCCAATATGCAGTAGTAGTTCATTTGGTCTATACATTAGGTGACCACTTGTCTTTTTAATGCTCTCTCCAACTCCTGCTGACCTCTCTCTTTCACATTATGTTCAATGGCAGCACAACTAGTCTCCCTCCAACCTCACCAGGGAATGAAGACAACAAAAGAGCGGGCAGAGACATTATGCAAATACCAAATATTATTAAAACATTAATGAACTCTGGCAATTTCCCTGAATTTTGATAGATGATGTTTATTATGCACTGCCGGCTTCTCACACAATCTGGGCTCTCCACTATTAACTAGATAATAAAAGCAATCATTCTCCCAAAAGACCAAGGTGTAAAAATAAGGAGTCATTCTAGATGATCCCAGCCAACACTTGCTTCCAAAGGAACCAAAGTCTATGTACAAACAAGAGAGCATGGAGCCAGATCACAGAGACCCCACTGACCACTATCCGACTGAGATCCACCGCCCAGCTGTGCAGAATCCTGCTTTGACAGGGTGTCTTGGTCACTGTCAACTGTCTATCATTGCTTTGCTCTTCTTTGTAACACTGCCTCAAACTGGACAAAATGAAGAGATCTGAGAAAATGAAGGGCTAATAATCTTTGACAGAGAGCGGCTTCTTTGGACACCATCTCTCAACTGCCTGAAACAGCAACATAAAAGAGTCCTGTACTAAATGCCTTGGCCATTTTGTCCTTTGTGATGGGGATAATGTTTCTAAGCTACTGACAATCCTCAGGTGCACTCAGAGGCAGAACAAAGCCAAGAGAGCTATACTCTCTCAACTCCTAGAAATGGGAGCCTGCAGCCTCCCAAGTGACACCTTAACAAGTGGAGGGTCATTAAGGTACCTCATTTGCATATTCATGAACTACTCAAGACCTTGGCAAGTGGTACAAAGTACACACACACACACACACACACACACACACAGACTTTGTTTCTTAAGCCAAACATAAATCTGCTTTAGAGAAAGTAAATCCACACAGGGACCACTTCTGTCCACAAGCCGTCCCTTGTCTAGAGCAGACCAGCACCTCATTAAAGGAAAGCAAGGGGACTGGAAAATGAATGCAGTACCACACACAGACAAGCTCATTTTGCCATCTGCCTTCTAGTGTCCAGAGGGGCAAAGGACTTAAATGACACTCCTGAATTTCCTCTTTGGCAGGTGAACATGCACAATTCCCAGGAGGAAGAGAGACTTCACTTGCAAGGTCAGCTGAATAAAAAAGAAGGGAAGGAACTGTAACTTACCTGTCAACACAATGTCACTCTTAACATTAAACACATGCATAAATTAAGCACCCTAGAAGAACTCTCCCTTTTATAGTGGGATAAAAGACTTGCAAATTCAGTGTGTCAGAGGTAGGGTGAGTGTAGAAGTTCCTAATGGGCCAGGAATTTTTCCTGCCCCATTTCAGATCCTTGACTAAACTGCCAAGTTGTGATCCACTCACCACTTCTCCTGAAGGGCCTAGGACAAGAGATGAAAATATACGGGGGGGGGGGGGGAGGGTTATTGTCCTGTAAATAACACAATGGCAGACTTCTGTTATTTAAGCTAAAGAGAAAGCCCATGATTAAGCAACTTAACTGCCTTGAGCTTTCCCGACATACCGCCTCCTTCCTCACAATCGCTGGCTAGTTTTCAGCCATAGAAGCTTCCTAGGCATTTTAAGCTTCCCCCTGAAAACTCACTCCACCAGGTTATGGATTAAAAAAATAAATAGTACCCATCTAAGTAGCCCAAAGCCAAATATCTCCACTTAATATATATATGCTTACCACTCCATACACCATCTAGAAAACACTTGTGGGAGGGGGGGAGTGTATAGCAAAGATTAAAACCTGTCCTGAGTTTTAACAGGTTCCCTCCTATTCACCAAAATCCTTAACACCACCGGTGGACCACATTCAATGTATATTAACTCCTCCCTGGGGCTGAGGGGCTGAAGCAAACCTAGAGAGACTTAAGGGGTCGAGGGGGAGCAAATCCCAGAAGAGAACCAGCCACAGACAGCCTTCTGCTGCTGCAGTCCAAGTACATGGAAGTGGGGTGGGGGGAGAGTAAAAAGCAAAGGTTCTGTCTTCCTTCCTCTTGTGGCTGAACAGCTTTCTGCCCATCACATTTTCCACCCCCTGGAAAACTGGCCGAGGCTAAGGTTTCGCCGAGCATCCCCAGACCCAGGACTTGCCAGGATCCGAAACCCGGGAAGCCGAAAGCCACCCTCCCCTTCCCCCCCCCAACCCCCTCTCCATCCAGGCAGCGGACGCGCTCGTTCTTACAACTCCGTGGCCCTCATCCCAACCGCAGGACCGAGAGAGGGATCTGCCCCCCCACACCCCCACCCTCGGTGTCAGCGATCGTCCAGGACCAGGAGGTGAGGGGGGTGGGAAGGTGGGGGTCAGGTGGGCACCGTTTCTAAACCAGGGGCTGCCCACGGCGGGCACGGAACCCACGGACAATAACAAAGCGCCAGGGGGGGCCGGCGCTCCGGGACGGGGGGGGGCGTCCGCCCAGCCCCGCGCCGGGTCCCGGAGCGGCCGGGGATTTTTAGGAACTCGGACCTCGGCGACCCCGGCCGGCCTCGCCGGAGGAGCCCCGGAAGCGCTTCCAAGGGAAGTCGATTTGGGCCCCCCCCCCAAAAAAAATCAAAGTTGCAGCAACTCCCGGCGCCCCGAGGACTGGGGCGGCGGGTGACGCCTCCGAGCGCCCCACGACAAGTTCGGCCGGCGGGGGCCCCGGCGAGCCCGCGCCGCGCCGCGGGAAGCGGAGCGGCAACTTGTCGCTCTCGGCGGGGTGCTCAAGCTGGGGGCGGTCGGAGAAGGAAGGAACCCCCCCCCATCCATCCCCCGGGCTTCATCCCTACCCCACCCCTCCTCACCTCCCCCCCCCACGCCCTCGGATCCCAGCGCAGGTCTGAACCTCGGGAGCTCCCCACGCCCGCGGGTCTCATCACCTGGCCCGCGCGGCGTCCCGGGGGCTCCCCGCAACTGTCAAGACGTCCTCCCTCCGCCCCTCCGCCCCAACCCCCCCCCACCTGCCAGCCGGGCTCGGAGGTGGGAGTGAGTGCGGGGGGGGGGTCACAAAAGAGCGAGCGAACGGGGAAGGGGAGCCCGGCGCAAAGTGCAGGGCAGAGCCGGGCAGGCAGTCCGGCTGGCCGCGGAGGAAGGAGGGACCGGGCGCTGGCCAAGAAGCCACGAAGGAGGGCGATGGGCGCCGGGAGGAGGAGGGAGGGAGGGAGGGAGGTCGGCGCGGCCCCCCGGCTCCCCAGCACCCCGGTCGGGCTCACGCACGCCGGCAGCACCTCCCTTCTTTTTTTTATCTTTTTAATTTAAATCCTCCTTACCCAGCATGGAAAAGATGAAATCCTTGGCTGTGTGGATCTCCAGCGCTCTCTGGTCGTCGTATTCCCGCTGATCGTGCCGGGTGAATTCTTGGATGAGTTTGTTCAATTCCTCCACCCGAGCTCCGGACCTGAAATCCAGCTCCGGGAACGCAGGCTTGTTGTTACAGCCCAGGGAGGCTGCCTTGCTGGCGGTGGGAGCCGCCATCTTCATGCGAAACGCGCCGAGCAGCAGCTCCGCGGCGGCGGCGGCGGCGGCGGCGGCGGCGGCA
>NW_012267261.1:4713199-4749776 GCF_000151885.1 Dipodomys ordii
GGGGGGGGGGGGGCCAGGAAAGTGAAGTGGAAACAATGTGAAATACACCAGCTCTGAAATCAACAAGCTGCCGGCTCCCGGGTTACCCAGCTAGCGCCCTGCGTCCCCACTTAAAGGGACAGCGTACCCGGTGGAAAGACAGGGGGTTTTATATATACATATATATATACATATATATATATACATAATCCATGGCAGCGGGCGGGCTGAAGCGCCAGGTGCACATACTCCATCCCCACCTCTACCCACACCCCCTGCCTTTGGTGGGGGCTGGGAGGTGGGGGAGGGCAGGGCTTCCAAGCGCATCCAAGGAGAAAAGGAGTCTTCCAGGCGATGTCTCCAGCGAGGGCCTCTGCAAAGGCACGTTTTCACCCCCATCCCCACAACTCTAACGTCTTCGGGATGCTGAAGAGAAGGAAGTAAAGCAACATTTGCTCTTTTAGGCATAGATTTGCCAAGAAGGATAGAATCAAGCATATCGGAAAGGGATGGTCATCCAATGCTTCCTATATACCCTCCCCTTAGCTGATGAAGTACCCCTGCTTTTGCCCCCAGGTAATGAATTTCCTGGATAATGACTGCCAAGAAGAGTTCACATAGAATGAGTTCGTGTGGTCCACCCTGTGCAGACACACTTGACAAGGGAAACTGACGCCGTGGAGGGGGGCAGGGGAAAGAATTCCCCCCCCCCGTTCCAATATGGTCGAATCCCCTCATTCTGTGAAAAGAATTTGAGCAGTCACTATTCGCCAGAGTGCATGCCAGCTTCCCAGTAAAATGACACCAGCCAAAGGATGTGGCTCCTAAAATGGAATGAGACTTACCTGGCAAGGCAGGTTCAACTGCAGCCCTGCCTGGTCCTCTAAACCTGGTCCTCTAAATTTCAAAGGTGGGTTAAGTGTTTGTGTGACTTGAACACTAAAGCCACCACTGATGCCTCTTAGAAACAAAGGTTAGCATCCCCCTTTCTCCAAAATGCCTCTCTTCTCTCGCCTATAAACCATGATTTGAATTCATGGCCTTTTAATTGTCTTACCTGGGTTCTCATAGCCAAATGCACATGCTGTTTTGTTAGACTTGGAAGGATGTCTAGGTTCTTGGAAAAGAATATTCATAATAGGTATCTCACAGGTTGTTGTAAGAATTACATGAGAGGGGCTGGGAAGGTGACTCAGTGGTAGAGCGCTTGCCTTGCATGCCTGAGGCCCTGGGTTCCATTCCTCAGCACCACATAAGCAAAAAGAAAAAAGCCGGAAGTGGGGCTGTGGCTCAAGTGGTAGAGCGCTAGCCTTGAGCTGAAGAGCTGAGAGACAGCACCCAGGCCCAGAGTTCAGGCCCCACGACCGGACCCAAAAAAAAAAAGACATGAGAGAAAAGCTATCAAGCAAATAATATAAGGAATGGCATGCTCAGTCCTTCCCAAGGGGTTAACTATATTAACTTCCATTGTTATGAACTTAATTTTTTGGCCACTGAGTTGTGATCCCACCAACATGCAGATCTAGTCACAGCCACCATCACCCCTTGTAATTTCTCTTTATCATCCTCTCAACTTGATACCAAAGCCAACCTGTCTTTTTTCTCAGTTTCTCTAAGCCAACAGCTTGCGGTCTCCACCCAGAAAAATTTCATGTGACACTGGTAAATTTGAACCTTAAGCTGCCGATTTTTTGTATGTGTATGACAGTACTGGAGCTTAAACTCAGGGCTTTTTCTGCTCAAGGCTGGTGCTCCACCTTCAGCTTTTTACTGGTTAGTTGGAGATAAAGTGTCCTGGACTTTTCTGCCCAGAAAGGCTTTGAACTATGATCCCCAGATCTCAGCCTCCTGAGTAGCTAGGAGTATTTGTGCCAGCAGCAGGCACCTAGCTCCCACTGGGTTGCTGTTAATGCAAGTCTCAAGGTTCTGGAGAATGAGATCTACATCTTCTCCTACGAATTTGAACTCAGGTCCTAGTGCTCACTACACAGGTGCTCTACCACTTGAGCCACACACAGATGCCCTTTCTTGTTTTTGTAATGTTTCAAATAAGGTCTCATATTTTTGCTCAGATCCTCCTAACTATAGACTTCCATCTACATGGGATGACAGGCACATGCCACTATTCCAACTTATTGAGATGAGATCTAACATTTTGATCTTTGAAAGGCAAAACCCCTGATCTCTGCTACAAGGGTGAGTCAGGAGCCTAATTTAGGTTCCCTTCTTACACCTAACTTGGTAGATTACATCTATAATCCCAGCTACTTGGGAAGTAGAGATCAGAAGGATCACAGTTTGAGGCCAGCCCAGGTACAAAGAATGATAAGACCCTATTTGAAAAAACAAAACAAGAGTATAGCTCTCAAGCAGTAGAGTGCAGAGTGCTTGCCTAGATGACTAGGTTCTGAGTTCAAAACCCCAGAAGAGGAAGGGGAAAATGCTTTCTCACCCACTTACTATGAAAATGCTTAGACAGATGGATATTAGTGGACTAAAGAGACCGTGGCTTTTGTAGCCTTGCTGCAATGCTGTAGCTTCACATAAGATGGTGTTAGCATTAGCCTGAGCCACAGGAGTGGATAGAACTCCAGCACATATTGGTCAGCTCCCATGGATGAGTGTGTCAGGGGTGTCTCAGTGACATCAATCTCATAACCAGGCAGGCATCATAGGCAAAGCAGCTGAGCCAGTTACCCCATGAATCAGGATGGTTTTCTAGTCTACCTCCAATCTATGAAGTTCAAATAGAATAATACCTTAAGTTGGACTGGGGCTGTGCTCAGACATGGATATATAGCATTCACCTAACATAGTGAGGCTTTGGGTTCTATCCCAAGCACCACACACACACACAAAAAGAAAGAAAGAAAATCAGAACATTTTGTCATTTTCCAAAATCATGGATGAAACAGCTCTCCTCTCTCTCTTACATTTCTGTGACTTAGCTCTGGATCCCTACCCTCCCCTCCCTCCCCATGGTTTTTAATGGCTGAGTCAGTGAATGGTCTCTCTTGTTTCTCTTTGTCTGTTCTATGCCAGCCGGATCAGAATTCTGTGAATCACTGACCCTCAATGAGACTATTTATTTAGAGAATACAGCTGAACAGTAAACACCTTTTGCAGGCTCTTAGAGAACCATGATAAAATGGTGTAACTACTCCCTGTTAAATTGAAGAAACAGGAAAAAAGAATCCAGAATCACATTCCCTGATCAATCTTTCAATCTTGTGTGTGTGTGTGTGTGAATTCATGCACATACGCACTAGAACTTGAACTCAGGACCTGGGCACTGTCCCTTAACTTTTTTTTTTTCTCTGTCCATCCTGGGGCCTGAACTTGGCCTGGGCTTTGTCCCTGAGCTCTTCAGCTCAAGGCTAGTGCTCTACCACTTGAGCTTAGGTGGCACTTATGGCTTTTTCTGCTTTTGTGGTGCAGAGGAATCGAACCTTGGGCCTTATGCATGCAAGGCAAACACTCTACCACTGAGCCACCTTCCCAGCCCTGCGTTAACTTTTTCAGTCAAGGCTTGTACTCTCCCATTTGAGTCAACAGCTCCACTTCTGGCATTTTACTGGTTAATTAGAGATAAGAATCTCACATACTGGCTGGCTTTGAACTGCAATCCTCAGATCTTAGCTTTTTGAGTAGCTAGGATTACAGGTATGCATGCACCTGCCATCTTTTATAAGACTTTTTAACCTCTGGACTCTAAAAGACTATGAACTTCTATCATCATTGTAAATACTATATTTATAGATGCCTGGCCAATCTTATGACTTTAGTTAGTACATTTGAATAAATGAATAGGTAAAGAATACCATTTCACAAAGTCCAAAAAGTAAACCTTTAGCTGAGTTTTACTACAATTCTACATCTCAATAAAAGTTATCTAGAGTTTTCCAACATCACTTCAGAGTTGTTATAAATGTAGATGTTTCTACTTGTGCAATTAAATGCTTCTATTTGCATACCTCCCACACACAAATATTCTATTGTATATGAAAATACAACAATTATTAGATGTTCAAGAGTGTTTGAACCTTTCAATAACTTAGTCTTTCTGCAGCAAAACTGACCAGAGGAACTCCTCTACCACCCAAGAGGAAGTTGAACCTGTTCATTTCATCTCCACTACTAGATTTTATGATCATCATGGTAATGTGAAAAAGTCTCCATCTTGCTTCTCTGGTGCTGTTTGTTTATAAATACAGCTCTGAAATTCCATAGCAAACTCTCTGCCATGAATAACTGGGCTGTGCAGAGCATGAATTAAAAATAGCAAGCTCCACATCCACGTGATGGACTAACAGACTATAATTTTAAACAAAGTTCTCTGGCCTGACAAAGATGTAAATAGCAACCCAGGCTATAAAATCTGGCCTTCTTGGACAGCTGGATTTTCAATGAAAGTCTAAGTAATTCAAGAAGCTTGGATTTCAAATGATTTGAAAATGTAGACTGGAAAAAGTCAGACATGCCCTTGGCTTGATTTGGTTTTAGTTTTTGTTTGCCCCTAGTTCCACAAATGAGCTGCTTGTCTTTTGGGGACTGGTTTCGCTTAACATGATGATCTACACTTCCATCACGTTTCCAGCAAAACACCAAAAACAGCAACAACAACAGCAAAAACAATTTAAATCTATGATACGAGTATGACATATTGTCTTTATCTGTATTGGCACCTAGGCTGATGCCATAATTTGGCTATTTCATATAATAGATATGTTAACCTGAGTGCATAGTTATCACTCTAGTAATCTGACAGATTCTTTTGGGTATATCTTCAGAAGTGGTATAGCTGGAGCATATAGGATTTTTATCCTTAACTTTTCTGAAGAAATTCCATGCATTTTTTTTCATTATGGCTGGGCTAATTTACATATCCACCTTCAGTATATAAGAGCTTACTCCTATCCTCATGCTCACCAGCATTTGTTATTTGTTTTCCTAATGAGTACCACTCTGACTGGGGAATGAGGAAGACCTTCTTATAGTTTGGATTTTCCTAAGGGATAATATGATCAGTGTACATTTGTACATGTATAGAAAATGTCATAATGAGACCTTTTACTGTATAATGTAATAAATGCCTATTTGACAGAGAAACAAACATCACAGAGTTAGAATGTGGGTGATAGGAGAATTTGGGAAAATAAATTCCATCTGCCATCTTCATTTTGTTTCCTTTTGTTTTTAATAGTTGTGCAAAAGAGGTTCAAGTTAACATATCAGTTTATGAGTACAGTGTTTCTTAAACAATGATATCACTTTATTTTACAGATAGTAGACTGGAGCACAGAAAGAAAAAGGTTCCTAAATCGTCAATAGCGATGACACTGTTTCTACTTTTATACTAACTTCAAATTTAGCCAGTCTTTATTATGTTCCATATTGACAGAAGGAACATGGTACAGGTCATGAAGTAACACAAGAATTATGATTTAAAATAAGAAAGGAAGCCTGACACAGGTGGCTCACACCTGTAATCCTAGCTACTTAGGAGATTGAGATCTAAGGTTCTCAGTTCAAGCCAGCTCCAGTAGGAAAGTCTGTGAGACTTTTATCTCCAATAAACTACCAAAAATTCAAAAGTGGTACTCTGGCTTAAGTAATAGAGCACTAGCCTTGAGCAAAAGAAGCTCAGGGACAGTGTCCAGTCCCTGAGTTCAGACCCCAGGACCAACATAAAAACAAACAAATAAATAAGAAAGGAAGAGTGGCCCTTTAAGCAAAATGCAGTGACTACATTTCAAATGTTAGTCTCCATCCAAAATGTATCCAAACCAGAATTTCTGGCATTTGTATGATTGGTTCCTTTTTTCTGGTAATAGGTGGATCATTAGGATTACCTCTAAATCTCTCTCTCACTCTTTCTCTCTTTCTTTGTGTGTCTGTGTGTCTTAGTCTGTCTCTCTGTCTCTCCATCTTTCTGTCTTTCTCTGTCTCTGTCTGCTTCTGGCACTACTGCTTGAATTCAGGGCCTTGTACTCTCCCTTAAACATTTTCACTCAAGAACGATGACCTACCACTTGAACCACAGCTCTGCTTATGGCTTTTTGGCAGTTAATTGCAGATAAGAATTTCATGGTCCTTCCTGCCAGTAGAACTGTAATCCTCAGAGTAGCTGGGATTAAGTAGTCTGAGCCTGGCTTAATCTCTTGATTTTACAAATAGAATCCTCAGATACCCATGACCCTGCTTAGGGCAAGTTGGGCAGTTTTGCCTGTAATGAAACAAGGTCTTTTCTCCTATCTGCTTTTAACAAGGTGGGCTTCCAGTAAATTCCACTCATACCAACACAAGTCCGTGGTCTGAAGACCTTGCTCCATCCTGTCCTCTAACCTTATAGCCTTATTACCCTAAGGGCCTGGAGAGACTAGCTGTGAAGAAAACCACAGCTATAATGGGGGAGGGAAGGAAGGAGGTGGAATGGGAGCTATACATGTAAAAAGAACCCTAGTAATAGAGATAACAATATCTGATAACACTTATTAACATCCCTTACAATGATAAAGCATTTTCCAGCTCAACAAAGCACTGCTGAAGGAAAATTCATTAATCAGTTCCTCACAACCTCCATCTAAAGTAGGTCACTCCAGACTATTAAATACAATTCCCATTTTAGAGATAAGAAACCAAGGCCTAAAGGGATGGTGATTTTTGTGAGGTCACCAGGCAATAATTGTCATCCTTTAGCTCATTCCTGCAAATTACTTTTCCTGGCCCTTCCTCCATGTTCAGACTTCCAAGTTCAGTCACTATAAGCTCCTTTTACACTTACTGCCTTTGGACTTTTATCCCTATTTTCTCTCACTTCCCTGGAGCTGCCTGATCTATTACCTGCCACCCTCATAGGGGTGTGTTTCACTTCATGTGAGCGGTAACTGTCTTGATCACGAGTGTGATCACTAGTTTCTATCTCAGGATCTGGATCAATATATGATATAAGAAAAAGTAAATGAAGGAACAAGGTGGAAGACTCAGGCCTCACAATACAACTCTTCTGATTTATGATCTAAGTTCTTTCCATCGAAACTCATGGGCTCATCTAGCAAAGACCCAGCATCCAGGAAAACATCAAGAATCTCTTGTAGTTGAGTTTGAGAACACGTGACCTAGCATTTTGCACATACTACCTGATTTTAAAACTTGATTCCAACGCCATCACTGCAAACAAGGCTTTTTGCTCCTCTTTTCCCTACCTTAAAGTCTATGCATAGATCATTGGTTTAATCAACATGACAAATAACTTTTTTAAAATACCAAGGTTCAAATCTCCCTTTTCCCAGAAGAACTCATTTAGTCAGGTGCTGGTAGCTCACATTGGTAATTCTAGATACTCAGAAGGCTAAGATTTGAGGATCATAAAGCCAGTCCCAGTACTGGCATGTGCATGCACTCACGCACATGCCCATGCACACGCACACACACGTGTGCACATGCACGCAGACACACACACACACACACACACATGCAGAGGAAAGAAGAAACAAAAAGAAGAACAAAACGCCATTTAACTTTACTTCTACCATAAAGGAAGAAAAGGCAAAGTGATTGTCTGCAGGCTGTTAGATGTGATCTTTACATATGTGATCAGGAGATGAGTGCTTTGCTCTACCCTCTGCTGGTGGAAACTGATGCCTTTGTAACTATCTAGTTCCTTGCCACTGCTCCATCTTCTTCTAAGTTGTGAACTTACTAAAGACCCAGCCCATATCCACCATGCTATATTTATATTTTATTTTGCCTTAGATACTGAAGTGTGTCCAGCACAGAGCATAGCACCTTGTCATGGGGAAAGTGGCTTGTTTAGATACAATCAATTAATTTTTTTTTTTTTTTTGCTGTTGGTCATGGGGCTTGAACTCTGGGCCTGGGTGCTGTCCCTCAGCTCTTCAGCTCAAGGCTAGCACTCTACCACTTGAGCCACAACACCACTTCCGGCTTTTTCTGCTTATGTGGTGAGGAATGGAACTCAGGGCCTCATGCATTCAAGGCAAGCACTTAATTCATTAAAAGGAAATTAATTTAGACCTTTTTTTTTTCTCTACAGCTACATAGATCAGAATCAGGACAAATGGGAAGTAGATACAAAAATAGAGGCTCTAGAAATGATCTACACTGAAGCCTTTTCTAACAATAAAAGCTGCTCTACAGTTGAATATGCTGCCTTATGAATTAGTAAACTGCCCATCGCAGGAGGAGCTCAGAGTTGTGCTATGCATTCATCAAGGTCACGCTTGAGGAGGTTGTTGGTTGGGAAGAAGTTCCAACTCTATTATCCATCTTCAGCTCACAGACTAACTGAAAACTAGTTTTCTGTAAGGATCAACCCCAGGACACAGCCTGTTCTGCACCAAATACACAATATTTTACATCTATTTTTGGTAAGCCCCAAGACTACCAATTCTATTTTTCTTTTTTGAGGGGAGGGGATCTATCTATCTATCTATGTGTGTATATATATATGTGTGTGTGTATATATACATATATTGGTCTGGCTTTCTTAATACCTAGTTCTTTTCTTTTGCCTTGTAAAAAGAAGTTCTAGCCAGGTGCTGGTGACTGAAGCCTCTAATTCTCACTATTCAGGAGGCTGAAATCTGAGGATCACAGTTCAAAGGTAGCCCAGGCAGGAAAGTCCATGAAACTCTTACCTCCAATTAACCAGGAAAAAATCAGAAGTAGAATGATGGCTCAAGTGATGGAGTGTCAGCCTTTGAGTGAAAAACAAACAAACAAACAAACTAAGGGACAGGGTTCAAGTCATGAGTTCAAGACCTAGTACTGGCATTAAGAATTTTTAAAAGGAAAAGTAAGAACAATAAAAAGGAAAAGGAAAAAGAAGAGGAGGAGGAGGAAGAGGAGGAGGAGGAGGAAGAGGAGGAGGAGGAAGAGGAGGAAAAAGAAGATGGAGAAAAGGAAAAGGAGGATGAGGAATAAGAAGAGGAGGAGGAGGTGAAGGAGGAGGAGAAATATCAGATACATATCCCACCCTGCAAGTCTGGATTCAAAGCTCGCTCTCAGGAAAGAGATAAGAAAGGTTTGTTTTTTCAAGAAAGGTTTGCTTTTTCCCACATTAATTTACTCATCGGCTTTATGACAGAAGCTGTTTTATCGAGAAGATGTATAGTACTGACACAGGAATCATAGTGATATCTATTTTGTTTCCCAGACCTTGCCAAAAAGGAGTTACCAACCCCTGCACTGTATCAAGTTTATTGAAAATCTTGACTTGCTCCTATGTCCACCAAGGCCCAGTGCAGTATATGAATAGGGCTGTTTCCTCTCATCTAAGATCTGGTGTGGTGAATTCTAGTCCCAAACTTATTTTAAATTCTAAGTTGCAAAACCTGGCAAGAGGAATTTGAGAAAATGCTGACTTTCTTTTACACCCTGAAAATATCACACAGCCATAAATACACTGTATGGACCATGCCTTCTAATCAAAGACCTTTATTAGTATTAGTCCTTTCCAAACAGAACCAACCAAACAAGCCACTGTCAAATCTCCTGCACATTATATTTATCGGTATTTCTAATGTAGTTTAATGGTGGAAAGAAAGGGGGAATCTCAAAAAAGAAAAGAGGAAATACAGAAAAGAAGTTACAATTCTAAATCTAATCCTGATTGTCTTATGAGCATGTTGCATTTTGTTAAAATGTATTTCAAATGTTTTGAAGGATGGTATAGCCTGGGATGTACAATGTGAATAAATAAATTGAAACAAAAGCAGATCTGGAAGTCAGGAGACTTACATTCTATTCTTGCCTTGACCATTAGTTGGTTCTATGATGAGAAGGAAATCAATCTTCTCTCCTCTGAATCTCCTTTTCTTCCTGGGTAAATTGAGCAGAACAAGTTGTCATCTGTCCAACACTGTACCTTTAAGATGAAAAGACAAATAAGCAATCTTGGGCCCTCCAAATTCTTAAAACATTTTGTTGTTTTCCCCTAGTCCATCCTTGCATAGCTTGCTATTACAGAATTAGGCTTTTTTAGGGGAGAGAGAGAGAGAGAGAGAGAGAGAGAGAGAGTGGTGAACTCAGGGCCTAAGCACTGTTCCTTAGCTTTTCTACTCTACTACTTGAGGTACATCTCTGCTTCCAGCTTTTTGGTGGATATGGACTTTCCTAGCCTGACTTACTTAGAACTGTAATTCTCAGATCTCAACCTCCTGAGTTGCTAGGATTACTCCAAGTATCTAGGCTCTTTACTCTGACTTAACCTGAAATCAAAGAGAAGAGAATCTATAAGTGCTTTGAGACTACCTCCTTGGCACATCTTATGTAATTGCTTCTCCTGTTCTGCTGGTTGGAAATGAAGAGAGTCAGCTGTCAAAATTCACTCAGCCGTTTAGCCCTGGGGCTTGGATACATAGTTTCCTGGCCATAGAGCCTCATTGAGGAAGGAGGGGGGGCGGTGCCCAGGAGGTATGGTAGCCTTCAGAAACCTTTCTTCCCACAGGAAGAAAGCAAAAATACATTGGCAACATACTTCAAAATTAATCATAAAAAATGTTCTGGCCCTAAAATTAGGAATACATATTTGATATCCTAATACCTGCAAGCTGGATACATGTTAATACCAGGCAAACTAGCCTGGCTTGTAAAACACTGGGGCACAAGGAATTGTGATTTCATAAAAGAAACTATTTAAGTAGACTTGATTTCTTTATAACCAAGCCATGGAGGAAGTCTGGTTCTAGAAATCAGAGCTGCAGGTAAGAAATTTTGGGAAGAAAAACTTCATAAACCTTAGGTAGTAATTGATGAAAGCCTGAGCAACAAAGAAATAATCAGCATGCAATAAGTAATGTTCAATATACAATAACCAATGTAAGTGCTAAAGTTATATGTATCAAACAAGAAAGGAAGGATCCCTAAATCCTATAGTACCGACTTTAATTTTACAGAGGAAGATGATGTAGAAAGAGTAATATGATGTTAAAAAGAGCAGAGTGCTGGCTGAGTGTTTTTTAATTTTTGTTATTCTTTGCTTTGCTTTTTGCCATACCCATCCACAAGTGAGCCAGAGACTGAGTTTTCAGCAGCTTATATGCGACACACTTGCAAATAACCAAATTTGCCAAAAGGTTAACAAAGAATCAAGAAATATAGCATTTTTATGGTTGTTTAGTTTTCTTTATGATAGTACTAGGACTTGAACTCAGGACCTTAGCTCTCATTTGGCTTTTTCACTGATAGCTGGTGTGTTATACCACATGATCTGGCTTTTTGCTGATTAATTGGAGGTAAGAGTCTTAAGGATGTATCTGCTGTGGTGGCCCCAAACCACAATCTTCAGATCTCAGCCTCCTGAATACCTAGGACTATAGGTGTGAGCCACAGGTGCTTAGCACCATACAGTTATCTTTTTATTCTTTAATTACTTCACTAAGTGTGTATTGAACCTCTATTTTATGTCAGGCTCTGTTCTGGGTGTGGAGGATACAGCAGTGGACAAAGCAGAAACATTTGCCTTCCTTACATGTCAAGCCATTTACATTTAAGTTAGAAACTGAACATACTATAGTCAAGTCAACTCTCCATCTCGATCAGGGTTCACAAGAGAAAGATTACCACTAACATATCACCTTTGTGTAGAGACTTATTTCAAAGAGTTGGTCCATGTAATTGTAAGGACTGACAGGGCCAAAGCCCAGCATAGGCAGGTCTGAGACTTCTGGGGCAGATGGGCAGGCTAGATACTCCAGCAGAAGTTAGTTGATGGTGCAGAATTTCTTCTGCAAACCTTGGGTTTTGTTAATAAGACATTTCAGCTATTGAATAAGTCCCAACAACATTATCTCGAACAATCTCTTCTACTTACAGTCAACTAGTGGTAGATGGCAATTACATATACCAAATATTTTCATAGCAACACTTGGATTCAGGTTGTTATGGTTAATTAAGTTCCTGAATGTTAAAGCCTAGTTAAGTTGAAGCATAGAAGTACCATCACATCATCTACTCAAACATTTACTAAGTACTTATCACATTCTAAGCTCTGAGACAAATGAAGCAAAGTCCCTGTCCTCTAAAGAAAAGACCTAAACTGGGCACTGGTGGCTAATGCTTATAATCCTAGCTACTCAAGAGATTTGAAGATTTGAAGGTTTGAAATCAGGCTAAGCAAAAAAACTCTATAAGACTCTTATTTTGGGGCTGGGGGCTTAGCACAGCGGAAGGGCACCCGCCCGGCATGCGCAAGGCCCTGGGTTTGGTCCTCAGCCCTGGAAATAAAAAGACTCTTATTTTCAATTAACCAACAAAAAGCTGAAAGTGAAGCTGTGGCTCCAGTGGTAGAGTGCCACCCTTGAGTGAAAAAGCTCAGGGATAGTATCCAGGCCCCATGTTCAAGGCCTAGTATCAATACAAAAAATGAAAAAAGAAAAAGAGAGAAAAAGGGACTTAAGTTATTCACATAAACACATACTTAAAAATATGATGCTACGAAGTATTATATAAAAAAAACCATCTGCTATCTTTGTAGATTTGGAAGAAAAATATTACTGCCAGGAGCAGAAAGAAGGAAAAGCTGAAAATACAACAGGTAGTTGACTTGGTCCTTGGAGAATGGATAAAGTAAAAACAAGGGAATCAGGAGGCAGGTATTCCTAGTGGGAGGAATGGCATGAGCAAACTTGTAGCATCAAATAAGTGTGTGATACGTACAGGAACAGTGACTGGTTTCACTTTGGCTGGATGTAACAGTATTCATCAACATCTCTTATTTTGCCAGTGATCACTCTGCTCTTATCCAAGCATTCCTCCCAAAGACATTAGCACATTTGCAGAGGAAACAGAGAGATGAAGAGATTCTTCCAGAGTCACACAGAAAACCTTCAGGATGTCATATTCACAAACTGCCAATTCAAAACTAGCTTGAATTGGTTCTTCAAGTTGAGTTTTGTCACATCTGAGAAAGGAGCATGCTTATATCTATTGTTTCATGTTAACTGTCTTTGAAGAAGTCATATTACCTTTCCATAAATGCAAGAAATTTATTAGCATTTAACTTTCAACAAACATTTATCCATTGATTGTCCAAGCAAGATGCTCAGTAATTTATCTATCACAACATTAAAACTGTATTTCTTTTACCACTCAGGAAGGGTATTAGTGTGTGTGTGTGTGTGTGTGTGTGTGTGTGTGTGTGTGTGTGTGATGATTCAGTTGCTGTGCTCAGGGGAATAGTACATACAGAGGAAATAAGCCACAAGTTCAGAAAAAAGTAAAACTCATATAAGATTCCTGTTCTTTTCTTTACAGTTTTGTGTGTTATATATTCATTTTCTTCACTTCCTCTGAACCATCTCCTCTCCATGCCCCAAATCCCACCCTCCTTTTAGGGAAGTTCTTCTGGCTTCCAAATCACTGTTAAATAGACATAGCTCCTGCCTCTCCCCAAGCCTGCATTTAGCTCAATCATTCTTTTTCTACAGAGGAATTCATGTTTTTAACTAATGAACTCGTCAGACATGGGTTTGTTTTCAAGACTGGCATCCTTATGGCACTCAAAATAATGTGCCTAGCTTTGAGTCTAATGCAACATTTTTTTACAATTAAGGTAATTATAGGAATTAGAGGATTTCAGGCACTTTCCAGAGCAGCTTTTATCCTGGTTTGTGTCACTCTAATTGAGTAGAAGTAAATTGTACCTCTTCCACTCTCAGCCACTCCTGCTTTCCACTTTATGTAGGGAAGGCTGAGGTCCTGAAACAGGAAGTGATGTCATCAAGTGCCTGGTTTCCTAGCCCCATAAAGTGCATTACTTTAATTAAACCTATCAAAGAGGTTAATAAAAAGGAGACTAGGGAGAAATGAGGTTATTGATCAAAGGCATTATATAAATGGATATCACCCTGGAGTGGATGCTAACAGACATGTGTACCCTCAAGGCCCATCAGAGCTCAGCTTCCACCGTGGGAGACCGTTTGTCTTGTCTTGTCATTCTTCAGTTACTTTCCAAAGATGAAAAAAGTAGGCTAGAGGCTTGCAATCAGATTACGTTACATTTGCATACTCCTTTACAATTATTTTGTACTGTCTCATTTTGATTCCAATTCCCAGAACAATCCTGGCAAACCATAGATTTACAATCTATTGGATTATGTTTTGGAGAGCAGTGTTCAAGCCTCCACAGCACATGTGTAATACTTAGACAGGAGTGGGGTCAGGAGATTACCTGTGTGTGCTCTGAGGGGCAGGTATGGAGGGAGGAAACCAGTGCTTTAGTGAAGATAAATGGTATTTACACACTCTGACTAATGGCCTTCATAAGAAACTGTTCCATTCCAGAGTAGATGCTGATCTATTCTCATAAGAGAATAGATCTCTTTCACTCTCTCTCTTTCCTTCTTTCTCTCTCTTTTGCTTTCTCTCTTTCTCTCTCTTTTTCTCTCTTTCTCTCTCTTTTCTTCCTTCCTTCCCTCTTTCCTTCCTTCCCTCCCTCCCTCCCTCCCTCCCTTCCTTCCTTCCTTCCTTCCTTCCTCTCTCTCTCTCTCTCTCTCTCTCTCTTTCTTTCTTTTTTCTTTTTGTGTGTACATGCATGTGCCACTCCTGGGGCTTGAACTCAGGGACTCGCTCTCTCCTTTAGCCTTTTCCCTCATGGCTGGCACTCTATCACTCATGCCATGTTTCCAATTTTGGCTTTTTACTAGTTCATTAGAGGTAAGACTGATGAATTGGTCTACCCAAGGTGACTTCAAACCATGGTCCTCAGATCTCAGCCTCCTGAGTATCTAGGATTACAAGCATGAGCCACTAGCTCCTGGCAATGCTGATCTATTGTTACCAAAAAAAGGTCTGGTTTTTGTCTCAGTCTATCCTTAGAACAAGGTCACATGTTCTTTTGGATAAAGTAGAGACTTCTCTGAGAAATGTAGATATCTTCAAAGAGGGCTGACATAGTATCTTAGAAAAGTATGCAAGGTAAGCAGGAAAGAAAGCCTCACTGATTGGGACTGGAGCTTGAAGACTGTATAGAGTCAAAGTCACTTTCAGAGGGGCTAGAGTCCATGGAGGCTAGTGCAGGCATGGTGGGGGTAGAGAGGAGGCATCTTATCTCCCAAGACTTGGTCCCCACAAAGCATGGTAAGAAAGGCTACAGATGCAATCTAGTCAATAAAGAAGAATGTGCTGCTGTGTGGGGTGAGAAGAAGGCAAGAAAGACTTCAACAACAGGAACTTTCAAAAGTCTTGGGATGTAGCACCTCCCCTGGAATTCTACAGCTGTGGTTGGCATCCTGGAGAGACCTTCCTTTGAGTTCACCAGGCAGATTTCCTCCCAGAAAATCCTCAGGATACCATCTTAAGGATTCAACTCATGGGGATTCCATAAGGGCTAACTGCCAGTCCATTCACTTTGGAGCTTAATAACATAACTTGTCTGTGTGATCTAACAGAGATCTGAAGTCCAGTCCTTAGACCTATGGTAATTCCAATTTCACTTGACTAGTTCCCCACTTCCTCAGTAACTTTGTCCCTAACTCCCAGGATGCTTGTGCAGTCTTTAAAATTTCTATCTCAGGAAATTGTCACATCATCCCGTTTTCAGAGTAGGAAACTGAGGTTTGAATTGATCATGTGATGTGTCCAAGGCCACAAAGTTTTAAGGAGCCAACCCTGGACTTCCATCTGCAGTTCTTTGAATCTAGGCTTCACTTACTGACCACCACATGGTGTGTGCTGCTTTCTTGGTGGTCTCTCAGAATCAGTGATAAATGATAACATGAGGCAGGATGCTGGGTGGGAGGTAACAGGAGACCCTTGTTAGATGCCTGCCTCCTTGGGTCTGTTATTTGCCAGTTGTCGATCCCCTGACTTTTTTGAATATTAACTTTCCTTCTCTGAAAAATAAATGTTATTCTTTCCTGTTAGCTACTGAGCTTTTATGGATAATATGTTAATAAAAACTATAAAAACATTGCAAATATATGAGAAACCATAATTCATTACATTTTTAACATCCTAATATTGCTCAGGAGTTGATGTGCATGCAGTTGGAGAAAAGAACCCATAGAAACACAGGAATCATGTATTTTTTGTTATTTTCTTTTTTTTTTGTTATTTTCATGTCAGTCCTAGGCTCGAAATCAGAACTGGGCCTGGGCATGGTCCCTTAGCTTTCTCATTTATGACTGGTGCTCTACCACTTGAACCACAGCTCCATTTCTCACTTTTTGGTGTTAGTTGAAGCTAAAAGTCTCACAGACTTTCCTGCTTGGGCTGACTTCAAACCTTGATCTTCAGATCTCAGCCTTTTCAGTAGGTTAGGATTACAGGAGTGAGCCACTAGCATCTGGCCTCATCTATTCCTTTAACAAATCCTATATATTATTTTGTGTCAGGCATCATGAAAAATGTCTTCGGCAGCTTCTGCATAGCTGATCTGTAAAGACCTTGGTTTCTTTTTCACATCTCAAAGAGATTACCACTTAGGTCAGTTACTGAGAACTCTCTTTGAATTGCTACCTGAGCTATAGCTGTGTTGAGAATGAAAGAAAGTAAAAAAGTGACCTTATTGCTGGCCTCCAAAAAGTCTTTGGTCAATTCAGCACCTTTTGCAAGCTGTAAATTCACTCCTCAAATTGTCTAGTTAGTTTTTTTCTCTCTCTCAGAAAAGAAAAAAATGTAGTCTGTTCAAAATTAAAAGTCTGCTTCACAAAGAAATATCACTGCAGAAGTGCAGTTCAACAAGTATTTGCTGAATGTTTTATGGATTCTGAACCACACTAAGAATTGAACTGTTGCATAGAGGCAGGGTACAGATGGTAATGTTGAATACTATTGTCTGTAGAC
Source organism: Dipodomys ordii (assembly GCF_000151885.1). Taxonomy (NCBI): domain Eukaryota; kingdom Metazoa; phylum Chordata; class Mammalia; order Rodentia; family Heteromyidae; genus Dipodomys; species Dipodomys ordii. Next base: position 4,729,988 of record NW_012267261.1, read on the forward strand.
TTTGTCCCTATCCTCAAAGCAGTAATAATTTCCAGAGGAACTATGCTAACGTAGGTGGAATTTTAGAAGTTGAGACAGATGAAGAAAAAAATGGACCAATACCAGATGTCAATACACAAAAATAGATGTTTGGGCATTCCTGAGAGTGAAACAGAAAACTATAATCTGGTTTGGTGGACACTTAATGAGCCCCTGAAAGACTTTAGAGCAGAAACAGTTACCATGATGAAATATGAAAACTTCCAGCCAAAGGTTATAGTTAGGAGCCTTTTAATTTGGAAGAGTTTATTATCAGCAACAATTCTAATCAAATTGAGCACAAGTCACAGCAAAATTTCTAAGAGGAGAAATGTACTGGCTCATGTAACTAGAAAGTTCAAGTACCAGACTTTTGTCATGGTTATTCAGGTGTGAAATAATGTCCTCAACTCTCTGATTAGATTCATTTTTAGGCTATATTCATGCAGTAGTAGCAAGATGTCTGCCAGTACCTCCAGGCTTAACAGGGTTCTGGAGAATATGGGCCCACCAGAAGAACACATGAAAGAGTACTACAGGAAATGATGATCCCAGTTCACTTACTGTGGTCCAAGTCCTATGCAAACACTGAGGTTAAGGAGGGGACCCCAGCCCCTTTCACCTTCTATATGACCTGAGTTAAGAGATATATCACAAAAGTGGAGTGATTTTTCAATGGAAGAGGCACTGGTAATCCTTCCCCATCAGCCTAGTATACTAACTAAGCTTGATGTGAACAGATTTACAATTTAAGTAGGACATTTTTCTCTTCTTTCACCTGTAGTTAGTTCTTCTAAAAATTGCTTTTAATAAACTGATGCCAGTGGCTCACACTTGTCATCCTAGCTACTCTGGAGGTTGAGATCTGAGGACTGTGGTTTAAAGTCAACTGAGGCAAAAAAAAAACTCTATGAGAATCTTATCTCCAATTAAACACCCAAAAGCGGCAACTGGATCTGTGGTTCAAGTGACAAAGCACCAGCTTTGAGCAGAAAAGCAAAGGGAAAGTGCCCAGGCCCTGCATTCAAACTTTAGTACCAGCACAAAAAGAAAGGTGCTTTTATAACATTCATTTTATAGACATTAATGCAAGTCGTGACTTCTTTTTTGAGTACCATTCACAAAAGTGTATTATTTCTCTACAAGAAAGCCAGTTACTTTCTGAAAAGTAAGTCATGAATCCTTTTGTCCATAACTAAAATAAGAAAGCAGGGTCCACACTCTAATTTCTATTGCATACTATTGTAAGTATACGTGACCTTCAAAGCATTGAAACCAAACATCCACTTCTCCTTCCTGCCAGGCTTACATCCAACATCTTCTCTAAAACCCGTGTATTCATTCCATGTGCTGGAAACCTATCAAGGCATCTCACCTCCTTCCTCTGAGGATTCTTTGCAAGGACTGAGCCTGCATCCCTTCTTCTTCACTGGGGTCCTGAAGCCCACGACCATCCATAGTCTGCAACTGGGTATATCTACAGAGTTACCAGGCTTCACTTTTAAGTTTGCCAACAAGCTCAAAGATTTCTGGTCATACACTCAAATGTCATTCTGGCTCACCAGTCATTTTTCTTTTGCTATTAGTAATTACTGTTGATTGCAAAGGTGTAGACAGATCTTTGCACCTGCTTCATGAAACAGCTGTTTATCTTCAGGAAATTTCCTATAGTCAAGTGAATTATGCCACCTTAAAAATGTAAATATACTTTGTTTATATAATTGTTGTTTCTTCTCATTAGCATATTCAATACTTCCCTTGCTTTTATATTTATTGGATGATATGGATAAGTAAACTTCACACAGTAGTTCAAAACCTAGCACACAGTAAAACAAATATTTGGTGGAATTTGAAAGAATATTCAATTTTGTGATTTGTCTACAAGAGACAAGAGCCAGCTGACATTTTCTGTTGGTGATGTATTTTGCTATTGTCATTAGTTTTGCACACGTTTGGAGGTTGTTGAGCTGTAGAAGTTTAGGGTGCCAGAGTTGAAAGGGTTATGTCCTCCAACTGATTGTCAGCATTGCATACATGAGAAACCTAAGACCAAGAGACACAGACTTGATCACATGGCTGAAAAGTGAATGAAGATGTGAATGAATAGAAGTTAATAATATGTCTTCTAAGTACTGTTCGCTAACAGATTGTGCCACTGGAGCTCCAGAATTTAATAATACATAAGAGTTGTCCAGATTTCTTCTAGTCTTCCCAGTCAACTCTTCAAAAACTATCCTTTAATTTAATAGACATACAATAGTTTACACATTTATGAGTTTATGTGACATTTCAATGCATGTTTGTCATATTTAACCATCAGATCGGGATAAATAGTATATCTATCACCTTAAAGACCAGCCAACTTGGTGTGTGTGTGTGTGTGTGTGTGTGTGTGTATGTGTGTGCCAGTCCTGGGGCTTGAACTCAGGTCCAGGGCACTGTTCCTTAGCTTTTTTGCTATGTCTCAAGGAATTTCCTTCCTGGGTTGGCTTTGAACTGTGATCCTCAGATCTCAGCCTTCTAAGTGGCTAGGATTACAGAGCTGAGCCATTGTGCCAACTTTTGATTGACATCTTGTTTTCACCAGTGAAGATGTTCTCTTTTGTCCTCTAAAAAAAAAAACCTGTCTTTGCTTCAGTCACTGACATAGAGTCCCACCTAGAATCCCATAGGAAATGATGTGGATTCCTATGTTTCTTCACCTTCTTAATTTGTGTATGATGAAAGAAAAACAGAGAAGCTGAGTAGATCAAGAACTACAAAAGACAAAAGGGGGAACATCTTGTGTGTGGTGAGGAATTAAGGGGCTCTAGAGTTGCTGATGCTGTCCAGAGAACTCAAAACAGAAAACTAATCATTTTACTCTGTGCTCAGGATCAGTTCCTAATCAAGGGGGAGAGGTAGCCATTTCTGAGGTGGAGCCAGTTTACTCTCAGCATCACCGAAGAGTTCAAGAATTATATCCATTAAGATGTACTATGCGGAGCTCTGCTTCTCAGACTTATTGGAGATAACCCTGATGTCAAGGGAAAGGGAAACATTATACCTGGGACTGAGATCAAAGGATCCTTCCTTACCTCTGAAAAACTTTCTGATACTTTTATAATGTATTAAGCTAAACTATGGTGCAAATCTGAAAAAATGTGCAAACATTTTGATAGGTTAAACATTGGTTGAACATTATTAGCAACTGTATATAGTTCAGTCAGTTATTAGAACTTGAACTCTTATGAACATACATGTTTATTTTATGATAAAGATCAGATTTTAGATTCCTTATCCTCAAGTAAAAAATATAGATCAAGATGATTCTTGGTGCCTGGCTGTGGCCATAAGTAAAATCTGGGGCGAGGAGAAAAGTCACAAAGCTTTCAGAGATGCCAGCCCAGGTGGTTTAAGAACAGCCAGGAAGGGACACGTTCCATTTTAAATAAAACTGATCATGAAGGGTTTTTAGCTTGGCAGGAGACAGAAGAATTAAAACAGTAACATCTAACCAGACATTTTTTTCTAATGACAACAGCATTTTAGATTTGGAAGGAGCATTAAAAAAAATTTTTTTTTTGAACAGGAAGGCAGGATCTACAATTGCCCAAGCTGACCTTGAATCTTTTCCATTCCCCTTGCCTCTCTCATCAGAGTGCCAGGATTATAGATATATACCACCATCTTAGCCATCTTTCTAGTTTTGTCACTTCCATAGTCCTGAGGAATCCTGCCTTGTGCCACTCATTCCTAAGAAAAGTTCAGAAGTACTCCATATGAAGGTCTCAGAAATGAGAGCAGTTTTCTCTTATAGTTTCCCTGTGTGAGGAGTGGGGGAGTGGGGGGGGGGCTGTGGGATATATGTAAAGGTAGAAGATGAAAGGGTACCCTAGGTGGATATTAGATAATGTTTTATTGAAATAGTCACTTTGGAAGATGCTGGAAACTTTCCACCTCTCCCATATAATTCTGTCTGTGAATGTCTGGTCCTTATTTTAATTGGGGGGAAAATTCCTCTTTTTAGTCTAGAGCCCTGCCAGTGTTCTCAAAGAACAAATATAGTAGCAGTCACACTTATTTGGAAGAAGAAAGACAGTAGGTTAAGTTTTTTGTTGTTGTCATTATTGTTATTTTTACTGAAATCTTGTGAGAAAAGGACTACAGATAAGAAACTGTTTCATCTACTCCAAAGTCACATCCGTGTGGATTCCAATACTTACTCATCTTCAAATGCATTTTTCTTGATTTCTGAGTGAAAGCAGGTGATTTTCCTTTACTACATCTCAATTACTATCAGGACTTTAGAAAGAACACTCATTTGATTTTTTAAGCATAATTAGCAAACTGGAAAGCTAGACAAACGTGATTTTGTACCTTACTGAAAAGGGTCAGTCAGCAGATAATTCACTCTTATGACTTTTTACTAGCCAACTCCCCCTTGGGGCAATTCAGAGGTTAAAGCCATACTCTTCTGCATTCTCAGCATCCATTACAATTGCCTACAATTCATTCTGGAAGTGAAAAACCCATGGCACCTCTTCCCGAGCTAACCCTTGCAACCCAAGTAGACAGCATTTGCTAAGTGACTCATGTGTTATTCACTTCAGGTACATTATTTAATTCTTCCCAACAGCCCCAAGTCCTATTTGAACAAGAAAGGAACTGCTTTTGAGAAGTTACTCAATTCCTCTCAAATCACAGAGCTTTTGAATGGCAGAGTTGTTTTAGTCTGAGGAACGCTTGCCTCCATCACCTCTTTTCTGCTTCTTTATGATTATTATGATTATTACTACTATTATTTTATCTTTAAGTAGTTGTACCAAGAAGTTACAATTTAACATGTCAGTCTGCATCTTGGGAAGTTAGCCCTTCCATCATCTCTCTTGGCCCTACCCATCCTCTCAAGATTCATTTTCACATATATACATTGAGTAATATGACTGCATTGTCCCTCTCCTCCCTTCTCCTCTCTACTCCCCTCTTTTTGACCTGACCATCTCCAACCTCAAGTATCAGTTTCCTGGTATTCATTTTGTTGGACTCTTAGTTGTTCAAAGGAACTATATCATTGGAATTCAGTTAATACTCTGTGCACATGTACATATGACCTTGAATATTTTTGCCTATGTATTTATAAATTAGAGCTAACTTCCACACATGACAGAAAACATGTGCCTTTTGTTTCTGTGAGTCTGTCTTACTTCACTTAATTTTTTTCTGGGACCATCCATTTCTTTTTTGTTTATTTTTTTTTCCTTGCAAGTCCTGGGGCTTGAACTCAGGTACTGTTCCTGCGCTCCTTTTGCTCAAGGCTAGCACTCTACCACTTGAGCCACAATGCCTCTTCTGGCGTTTTCTCTGTATGTGGTACTGAGGAATGGAACCCAGAGTTTCATGCATGCTAAGACACATTCCCAGCCCCAGGTCCATCCATTTCTTTATAATGATATACTATCATTCTTCCTGATAGATGAATAAAATTATACATATATGTATATACATATATAGATATATATGCATATATACATAGATAGAGAGATAGAAAGATAGATAGATAGTTAGATAGATAGATAGATAGATGGCTATGGTGAATACTGCATCAATCAACATGTCTGTGCATGAATCTTTACTGTATCCTGACTTGTAATCTTTTGAATAACTGATTGCTGGTAGTTTTATGTTTAGTTTTTTGAGGCATTTGTCTGTGTTTTGCTTTGTTTTGTTTTGTTTGTCTTACAACACCCCCTGCTTTTAGCTTACCCACAGGATAAAGAATCCTAACCATCATTATGTCTCCCGGGATTAAAAACATTTAATACTACATGCAAATACTTGATCTGCCAGGGGGCAAAATGTGACCTCATTACTATAATGGTTTTCATAATCTTTTTAATTCGATAAAATCTTACTCAGAGCCTATTTAGAAAATAAAAATACATTTTGTTAACACATTTATATGGTAAATCCAAGTGTCTAACATTTACTTATTATGAAGAACTGAGCTATTTTTTCCAGTTATAAACTTTTTAATACGGTTTTTATTGTAAAAATACTCTAAAGAGGGGTTACAGTTACACGAGCAAGGTAATGAGTACGTTTTCTATCAAGTATTGTTACCTCCTTCTTTGTTTTTCCCCTGTTATCCCTTCCCTCCCACCTCCACAACTATACTCCCCGCTACCCCTTCTGCCTTAATTGTAAAGTTCATTTTTCAACATAGTGTCTTGTGTATCCCTATTTAAGCATTTTGTTTTTTCCCTTCCCCTCCCCAAGTTAGAGAAGTGTATATACAAGATGCAGGGCACCAACATCAAATACAGTGAAAACAGGGGTTATACGTGGGGGAGGAAGACACAAAGAAACAAAAAAATCACATGGTACCTTATAAATACATTAGAATCAATAGCAAGAAAGGAAAACCCACTTGTGTCCCTATCTTGGGATGATTTCACTTCACATCATTTTATATGGTCATATGTACATAGCTTTTGACCTTTTCTGCTTGTTCCAGACATATACTAGTTATTGCAAATAAGGGAAACCATGGGACCTGTGTTTCTTTGGGCCTGGCTTACTTCACTTAATATAATTTTTTCAAGTCTTCCCATTTCCTAACAAATGGAGTGATGTCATTCTTTCTGATGGAGGCATAGAATTCCATTGTGTATATACACCACATTTTCTTGATCCATTTATCTACTGAGGAGCATCTCAGTTGGTTCCATACCTTAGCTATGGTAAATAATGGTGCAATAAACATAGTTGTGCTGGTAGCCTTAGTGTAGTCTTGTTTGTAAACATTTGGGTAAATGCCCAAAAGTGGGACTGCTGGGTCATAGGGGAGCTCTATGTGGAGTCTTTTGAGGAACCTCCATACTGCTTTCCAAAGTGGTTGAACAAGTTTACACTCCCACCAACAATGCAGTAGGGTTCCCTTCTGTCCACATCCCCTCCAGCATCTGTTGTTATTAGAGTTCTTGATTATAGCCATTCTAACTGGGGTGAGGTGGAATCTCAATGTTGTTTTGATGTGCATTTCTTTTATGGCTAGAGAGGTTGAATATTTCTTCATATGTCTATTGGCCATTCTTATTTCCCTCTTCATAGAAGTTTCTCTGTAAATCTTTAGCCTACTTATTTATTGGCACTTGTTTCTTTGAGGATTTGTTGTTGAGAGATTTAATTTTATGAGTTCCAAGTATATTTTAGATATGAGACCCTTATCTGTTGTATGGTTAGTGAAGATCTTCTCCCAATCTGTAGGCTTTCTATTGATCTTTCTAGCTATGTCCTTTGCCATGCAGAAGCTCTGCAGCTTCATTCAATCCCATTTGTCCAACCTTTCTTTGATTTGTTGTGTTTCTGGCTCTCTATTAAGAAAATTTTGGCCTGTGCCAAGGAGACCTAGGGTTTCTCCTATTCCATCCTGTAATGTTTTCAGAGTGTCTGCTTTGACTCTGAGGTCTTTGATCCATTTGGAGTTGATTCTGGTGCAAGGTGATATATAAGGATCTAGCTTCAGTTTTCTACAGGTGATTAACCAATTTTGCCAGCACCATTTACTGAAGAGGCTTCTTAATTCCGTTCTATTTTTTTAGCTCCTTACTGAAGATTAGGTGGCTATAGGTCTGTGGGTTCATGTCTGGTTTTCAATTCTATTCCATTGGTCCTGAGGTTTCAGGTTTTTAAAGTTTCATCATAGAGGTCCTTCATTTCTTTGGTTAAGTTAATTCCTAGTTATTTTATTTTTTGTGAGGCTATTACAAAAGGAGTTGCTTTCCTGATTTCAGCTGTGCTCTTCTCATTGTTGGCACACAGAAAAGCCATTGATTTTTGAGAGTTAATTTTATACCCTGCTAATTTGCCAAAAGTTTCAAATCAGCTTGAGTAATTTAGGAGTGGAGTCCGTGGGATTCTTTAAATACAAGATCATGTCATCTGCAAATAGGGAGAGTTTTACTTCATCTTTCCCTATTTGGATCCTTTTTATGCTTGCATCTTGTCTTATTGCTGTAGCTAGGCATTCTAATACTAAATTGAAGACAAGTGGAGAGAGTGAACATTTTTTTCTCGTTGCTGAGTTTAGAGGAAATGCCTTTATGTTTTCACCATTAAGTATAATGCTGGCTGTAAGTTTGTATTGAGGAATGTTCCATGATTCCTAGTTTTTGTTGAGAAGTTTTGCATTGATGATCATCAAAGACATGGGTCTATAATTCTCTTTCTTTGATGAGTCCCTGCCTGCTTTTGGGATGAGGGTTGCAATGGCTTCATAGAAAGAGTTCGGTAGTGAACTTTCTCTTTCAGTTTCATTGAAGAGTTGGAGGAGTATTGGTGTGAATTCTGCTTTGAAGGCCTTGTAAAATTCAGCTGTACATCCAAATGATCTTGGGCTTTTCTTAGATGGGAGGTCTCTTATTGCTGTTTCTATTTCATTGTCTGTTAAGTTGGTTTAACTCATCTTGTTTTAGTTTCGGCATGCCGATATTTGCTAGGAAATCATCCATTTCTTCTAGGTTCTCAAACTTATTAGCATAAATGTTTGAGAGGTATTCCCTTATAATGTTCTGAATCTTGGTTGTTTCTGTGGTGATGTTTCCATTCTCATCTCTGAGTTTATTTGGGTGTGTTCTCTTCTTTCTTTGATAAGATTTGCTAAGGGTCTGTCAATTTTGTTAATTTTTTTGAAAAACCAACTCTTTGTTTTATTGATTCTTTCCATGTTTTTTTTTGGATTCTAATTCATTTAATTCTGATTTAATTTAAATTATTTCTTCCTGTCTACTGGATTGTGGTTTATTTTGCTGCTCTTTTTCAAGGAGGTTCAGATATCTCATTAAATTGTTGGTTTCAGATCTCTTCAATTTGTTGATGTAGGACTCAGAGCTATTAACTTGCTTCTGAGTACTGCCTTTGCTATGTCCCAGAGGAGCTGGTAACTTGTGTGTTTATTTTTGTCGAATATCATGAACATTTTTTCCTTTCTAATCTCTTCCATGACCCACTGGTGGTTCAACAGTGTGTTGTTCAGCCTCCATGTGTTACAGGACTTTCTTTGGTAGTTTTGGTGTTGAATTCTAATTTTATTCCCTTGTGGTCTAAAAGAATGCAGGATATAACTTCAATGTTTCTGAATTTGGGCAAGTTTCCTTTGTGACCTAAAATGTGGTCTATTTTGGAAAATGTTCCATGTGCTGCTGGGAAGAATGTGTATTCTGATGTTGCTGGGTGAAATATTCGGTAGATGTCTGTTAAATCTAGTTGATCTATGCAGTTGTTTAGATCTGCGGTATCTCTGTTGAGTTTTTTTGCCGGGTTGATCTATCTAGTGGGGTTAGTTGTGTGTGAAAGTTCCCAACAATTAATGTCTTTGGATCTATGTGAGATTTGAGGGAAAGTAGTGTTTCTTGGATAAATTTGGGTGCTCCATTGTTTGGTGAATAGATATTCAGAATTGTAATATCTTCCTGAAGGAGAGATCCCTAATTAATATGTAGCAACCTTCTTTATCTCTTCTCACTAATTTTAATTTGAAGTCTATTTTATCTGATATTAGGATTGCAACTCCTGCCTGTTTATGGTGGCCATTTGCTTGGTAGATTTTGTTCCAGCCTTTAGCATTGAAAATGTGTTTGTTTTTATGGGCAAGGTGTGACTCCTGCAGGCAGCAGATAGAAGGATCTTGCCTTTTAATCCAACTAGACAGTCTATGTCGCTTAATTGGAGAGTTAAGTCTGTTAATGTTGAGAGATAGGATTGAGAGATATTTGGGAGTTCTTGCCATTTAATCCACCTTCTTGGGGGCTGCACCTACTGGGTTCTTCCTATGGTTCTTGGATTCACAGTTTGGGTGCGGTTTCTTGGCCTTTATTGTGGTCTTGTTGGTTTTCTATGTGTAGGACATCTTTAGGTATCTTTTGTAGGGCTGGTTTGGTGGAGATATATTTTTCTTTGCTATGGAAGGTTTTTATTTGACCTTTCATTATGAAGGAGAGTTTAGCTGGGTACAGTATTCTTGGTTGGTAGTTGTTTGTCTTTAGGGCATGGCATACATCATTCCAGGCTCTTCTTGCTTTAATTGTCTCTGCTGAGAAATCTGAGGTTATTCTAATTGGTTTCCCTTTATAGGTGATTGAGCTTTACTCCTTGACAGTTTTAAGGATTCTTTCCTTGGTCTGAATTTATCCTGTGTAAATTACAGTGTGACAGTGGGATGTTCTGTTCTGTTCTGGTCTATTTGGTGTTCTAAAAGCTTCTTGCATCTAAATAGGCATATCTATTTACATGTTTGGGAAATTCTCTGCTAGGATCCTGTTAAATAAATTTCCTAGACCATTAACTCCTGTCTCTAGGTGCTCCTCTACACCCATTATCCTCAGATTAGGACTTCTGATAGTGTCTTGAATAGATCTATCATAGTGTTGAATAGATCTATCATATTTCTTGGATTTGTCTTGGATAGTTGTATGTTCTTTCTCTATAATGTCTAGGCTGTTTTCAATCCCAGAGATTCGATCTTCTGCATGGTCTAATCTATTGTCAAGACTTTCTACTTTGTTTTTTATTTCCTTTCCTTCTAATTAGTCAGCTTTGATGGCTTCAAATTCTTTGTTGGAGCTTGGTTTTAAGTCTTGTATGGACTTCTTTACTTCCTTAATTTGGTGTTCAGTGTTTATTCTCAAATCCCTAAGTTGATTTGTTGTGGTTTCATTGGTTTCTCTTTCCTTCTGATGGGTTCCATTCAGCATTCCCTTTGTGGTCTCCCTGGATTCCTTCACCTGTCTTTTTGTGGATTCCATGAATACCTCTATGGATCTTTGTTTATTCTCATTCCACTCATGCAATTCCTGCATTACTCTTTGATTAGCTTCTTCATGTTCATGCAATTCCTGTATTATTCCTTGACAGTTCTAAGCAGCTCATGAAATTCCTGTATTAATCTTTGATTAGGTTCCTCATGTTCACAAGATACCTGTATTAATTTCTGGTTAGCCTCATCATGCTCATGAAATTCCTGTATTAATCTTTGGTTAGCCTTGTCTCACTCTGCATCATGCTCACACTGACTCCTTTGCAGGCTTCACCATGTTTACCAGTAGAGTTTGTAGAGCTTTTGGGAACTCTCCTCTGGAATATTCATTAACTGTTCTGTCACTTGATTATCATTAGTGGGAGTTGAGATACCTGGACTTGACATTTTTCTTGTGTTTCTCCAGCTTGTTCTGCCAATTTGGTATGAAAGTTACACCAATTTCCAGCTAGAACTATTTTAAAGCAAACATCAATCAGAGACCTGTAGTTGCACAGTCAAAATGGTTGCAGATATAATCTATTTCAACAGATACAATCTATTCAACATCAAATGACTCTGGATTATTGGGTTAAGAACATCAAAGAGGGATTCAGCAGACCAGAAATTAATAGGTTTAGGGAGAAATGTGGGGAAAAATAGGATGAGAGGGATGTGGAGAGGTAAAAGGGAAGAGTGAATTTAACCAAGTCCTAATCTCAGAGAGGAAATGGATAGAACAGAATGAAAGGAGATAAAGAAACAAGAAAAATGAAAAAACAAAAACTTAAATTTAAAAAATTAAAATTATGTAAGTATAAAGAAATAATACTGTTAGAAGAAAAGGATAGGAGGAGAAGAGGAGATGAAAAGCAAAAATGAAAAAATAAAAAAAATTAAAAATGAAATACTTAAAGATTATATAGGTATAAAGAAATAATACTATTATTAAAGAAGATAAGCCTAAGAAGTTGTAAATTGAGTAATCAATTTCTGAATTAAGTATGTACACAATGAAGGATAAGGTCTGATAATCCACGACTCATATATATATATATATATATATATATATCTGGGGATGAGCAGAACAGCAATTAAGTCATGTTAAAAAAAAAAGACCAAAAGGTTAAAAGAGATTAGAACACACACACACACACACACACACACACACACACACACACCTAAAATAAAAATTATAAAATAAAAAAATAGAAAACAATTTTTTTTTATTTTAAAAAATTAGGTAGAAAAACGAGTTATTTGATTTTTTTTTGCGGGAAAGGGGGGCAGATCTTGTGTCCATAACCAGCCTCTTGATGGAGTCTCTGGTTTGTTTGTGATGTTTGGTTTTCCTGTGGCTTGATTGGTTTCTTAAGTTTGTTTGAGCAAGCAGAAAAAAACTCTGCCTTACCCAGGACTTTGTGATCCTCCTCCCAGGCTAGTTCAGTGGGAGGACGATCTGCTTTGAGTATCACAAAAGAGGGAGATGGCTGTTTCCTATAGCTTGGAGTTGTTGTGATGAAGCTAGGCCTAACAACCATCAGTAGCTTTTCCCTGAAGGACTAGCTCCTGAGACACTCACAGAGCCCAGCTTGGAGCCATTCTCAGGATTTATGTTTACTGAGTTTCAATTGTTTGTCTTTAACCTTCCTGCCATCTAGGCTGAAGAGCCTCTGGCTCTGTTTACCCAGTGAATAAAGTCACTCCTCTGGGGGTGGAGTCATCTCTGCCTGGGAAGGGCAACTTTCTCCTGGGTGGAGCTGAGCCCAGCAGATCAGGTCAGGTCAGGTTCCTGTGACCTGGTGAATGGTTGCTATTGTTTTCTTCCAAGACCTGAGTTGGAGTTAGCTGCTCAGGCCAGGCCTTTGTCAGTATCAAAGACCGAAGTTCTTCTCTGGTGGTGGGGGAGGGGCTACCTTCCCCACCGGTGCTCCATGAGAAGGAGTGAGGAAGTCTTTGGTGTACTCACACTAGCCTCTTGGTTTCTAGTCCATCACTGGTCTGTGATCAGCAGGATAAAGTGGTGGTGAGTAGAATCCGCTCACACACCATGTCTGGCGCCTTTGTCCCGGGCTCTCTGTTGATATGGTGGCCAAGCAGCAGCCACTGCCACCACTGTAGACACTGGAAAGTGCTTAGATCTGTCTCCTTGACCAAGCTGTCTGGATTTTTCCTCTCTGGCCAAACTCCCTGTACTGTGACGGCACACTTGGTGTGATTCTCTAGCCTAGGACTGTTCACTGGAACACCAAAACTACTTTCTATGCGAGAGCTTGTTTAGCCTCCAGCTTCTCCTCTGCCATCTTCCTCCAGACTCCAGTCATAAACTTTTGAACTTAGAGAAAAATAACATTCAGTAACCCTGGCCCAAGTGACTCATGCCTATAATCTTCTACATCAGAGACTGAGACCTGGAGGATTTGAGATGGAAACAAGCCTGGGCAGAAAAGTCTGCAAGACTCCATCTCTAGTTAATCAGCATAAATCCAGGCTAGAGTTATGGCTCAAGTGGTAAAGCACTGGCATTGAGCAAGAAAGTCAAGTAAGATTGAATTCAAGCCCTAGTACCACCAAAAATAACATTTGCTATTTTTATTAGCTTTATTAGTAATGAAATAGAAAGCATTTGCACATCCCTTGAAGCACCATCTGAAAATAATTACTTTAGAGTTTTTCCTCCTTCTTTCCTTCCCTTCCTCTTTCTCTCTCCTTTCCCTTTTCTTCTACTTCTTCTGCTTGCTTTCAGAATAAGTACCAAATGCTTCCCGAGAACCAGGGATTCGAGAATATAAAAGGGAACTTTGCTTATAAGAGATCGTGTTTCAAACCAAAGAGAAATATCATGATCATAATTTCAGTAATAAAGAAGTGGGAGTGACAATTTTAGCTGGCTCTGATGTGGGAATTTTGGAGCCTTTGGGGAAGAGAAGGCTTTTCACAGGTGATAGGGATAGGCATGCAGGGTTAGAGAGAGTGACGGAAAGACAGCACAGAGAAGGAAAGAGTAGGAGAGGGATTAAAGGACTATTTGAGGGGCATATGGAGGGGAGCAGAGAGTTTAGGATAGGAAAGGTGAGTTGGGGGTCACACAAGAATATCTATGGTTATCTCTCTAAGGAAATGTGGCTCTGGTAATGAGGCTGTCAGAACATTTTGGAGCTGGGGAATGAAGTTCTTTTTGTGATGAGCCTGAAGGAAAACTCCTTATATCATAGATTAAACTGGGAGAGCCTCTTGTCAGAGTACTATGAGCATGAGAATCAGGACTCCAATGAAAAGAGGCAGTCTTGGGAGACTCCTCCTCCTCTTCTTCCTTTGTTCCCTTCTTCCTTCTTTTCCTTCTTCCTCATCCTCTTCTCTTACCTCCTCCTCCTTTCTCCTCTTCTTTCCTCCATCTCCTCCTCCTCTTTCTTCTCATCTCTCTCCTCCTTCTGTCTTGTTATATTTTGTTTTCTTGTGTAACCTGGTGTTTAAACTCAGGACCTCACTAGGTAATACACTGTGGCTAAGCCCTTCCTCCTCTGTTTTTGTTTTTTGCTTTTTTTTTAATGCTATTACTAGGGTTTGAACTTAGGGCCTAGGCACTGTCCCTTCACTTTTTACTCAAGGCTGACACTCTACCACTTGAGCCACAGCATGATATTTAGCTCTTTATTGGTTAACTTGAGAAAAGAGTCTCATAGTCTTTTCTGCCCAGGCTGGCTTCAAACCACATCCTCAGATCTCAGCCTTTTGAGTAGCTAGTATTGCAGGAATGAGCTACCAGTACCTGCCTTTGCTGGTTATTTTTGAGAGAGTATCTTGATTCCTGCCTGGGAGCATTTGAACTATGATGCAAATATTTTAGACTTCCTGTTGTTGGGATGACAGACACAGGCTACTTTGTTCAGCTTCCTCTGTTGAGATGGAAAGATTCTTCTTCTTCTTCTTCTTGTTTTTTTTTGGGTCCGGTTGTGGGGCCTGAACTCTGGGCTTGGGCGCTGTCCTTCAGCTCTTCAGCTCAAGGCTAGCGCTCTACCACTTGAGCACAGCAACACTTCCAGCTTTTTTCTTTTTAGCTTATGTGGTACTGACGAATCGAACCCAGGGCCTCATGCATGCAAGGCAAGCGCTCTACCACTGAGCCACCTTCCCAGCCCTGGAAAGATTCTTCTTAATCAGGGCAGGACATAAGGTTTAAAATGACTGAATGAGAAGAAATGTATACAGAGATACCACCACATGGAGCTGTGTGCCTCTACCTGAGACTTGTGAATGTGACTTAGGGTTCCTGCAGAGACAATCAAGTTAGATAAAGTCATCCTAATCCAGTAACTGGTACCCTTATTGGTACCCAGAGAGAGTTTTGGATGTATGGACACCCTACCCTACCCCACCCCCACCCCTCACTCACAAACACAGTAGACTTGAATCATGCCTTTGCAAGCTAAGAAAAGCCTGAAAAAAGCCAGAAAAAAGTCAGATGGGAGGACAGTCATCAAACAGGGGCTAAAAGAGATTCAACTAGTCAATCAGTATACTACAGAGAAAGGAGCACCTTTATATGACAAAGCCTCCAGCTGGCCTTTGTGGGGAGCATGGATGCAGATAAGTCATTGCTACTAATTCATGACATTTACATACTAATTAGTGGAGGCTATAAACAATCAACTGGGAGCAGATGAGGAAACTGAGACTCAATGATGTGAAATGAATTGCTAAAGTTCACAAAAACTATACTGTGGCAGAACTGGAGTTGAAATTGTCTCTCTTGCCTCCCAGCTCAGTTCTGAACACAGATTCCCACAGGAAATAAAAATGGAATGGAAGGAGAGGCTTAGGGAAAGGAGATTTGTGTTCTCTTAGGATTTGTCCCTATTTTTGAAAAGTCTCTCTAAATGGCAACACGATCATCTGCCTGTAGATTCCTAGTTTCCCAGTCCACTAACTCTGCCCTAGTGTTTGAGAGTACTGCCCTATTTCTTTTAAATCTCCAAGGAATGACAACAATGACATCATTGCTTTGTCTGCTTTTTAATCTTATCTGCTGTAAGATTGAGACTTAGAATAAGTAGGTCACTGCAAGTTTAAAACAAATGTGTCAAATGTTGGTGGCAAAACCAGAAGTGCCAGTCAATTGAGATATGCACCAGCCCTGCCCTGGGCAGTGGTTCTCATCAAACAAAAGTACTGCATGCTGGCTTCAAGGGAGGAAATACATGTAGGTCATTTAATTCCATCTCTTCTTCTTTTAGGAGAGACTAAAATTGGGAGTCATCTAGAAAGAAGAGAACTTGGTTGCCTAGAAATTTCTTAAAAGTTTCTACTCAAGGAGTACTGTGGCTCAAGTGATAGAGTGCTAGCCTGGAGTAAAAGAACTCAAGACAGTGCCAAGACCCCAAGTTCAAGTCCTACAACCAACACAAAGAAAAAAAAGTTCCTGCTCAAGTAGGACTCAGGTGGCTGTTCATGCCTGTAATCCTAGCTACTCAGGAGGGTAAAATTTGAGGAATGTGATTTGAAGACAGTCTTGGCAGTAAAGTTGGTGAGATTATTATCTTCAATTAACTACCCCAAAATGCTGAAAGTGGATCCAGGGCTAGAGTGATAGAGCACTAGCCTTAAGCAAAAATGCTCAAGGAGACAGTGCCCAGACCCAGAGTTAAACCTCAGATCTGACACACATGCAAACACATACACAAAAGCTTCTTGCTCAACTGCTTAAAATCCCAGCACTTGGGAGGTTGAGATAGGAGGATCCAGAGTTTGAGGCCAGCCTCATAGTCAGACATTGTCTTAAAACAAGAGGGGGATGCTCTGTTCAAGGCACATACCTACAGGGATGCTAGTTCACTGGTTTCTAGACTTAGAGAATGTTTCTGTCCTGCAGTGTATCAGACAACTCTCCAGACAACTTCAGAGACCTCAGGCTACATTTTACTTTAGGGCTCATACAGCTAATCCTCAGGAAGGGCTAGGAGCTTGATCAATGTAAATTCATACAAGGAAAAATCATAGGAGAGGCACTTGAAGAGATATTTGTTTTGTTCAGTTGCTAAAGAAAATTAAAACACAAAGGAGGAGGCAACAATGCTTGATAATAAATGTACTCATAATCTTGCCCATGTAATTGTAACCCCTCTGTATGGTATTTTTATAATAAAAAAAAAGAAAATTAAAACAGGCGTTGGTGGCTCATGCCTATAATACTAGCTACTAAGGAGGCTGAGCCCAGGCAGGAAAGTCTGTGAGACTCTTATCTCTAATAAACCACCAGAAACCCAGAAATGGCATTGTAGTTCAGGTGGTAGAGTGCTAGTTTTAAGCTGAAAAGATGAGGGACAGTGCCTAGGCCCAGAGTTCAAGCCCCATGACCAACAACAACAACAAAAAGTTAAAAGGAAGTACCTATTGCACAACTAAAATTTAATATTTTATATGCAATTTTATCTAATCTAAAAATAACCAGGATGCAAAGAAAGAGGTGTGCTCATATATTTTAAATTAATCATATGCATTAATGAGCATGATTTATTCAAAAACAATGTGCTAATCCAAATCATGGCGCATAAAAATGGTATTACCCTCTAACCTTGTGGTCTAATTTCTTTTCTTTTCTTTTTTTTTTTTTTGGGTCCGGTCATGGAGCCTGAACTCTGGGCCTGGACGCTGCCCCTCAGCTCTTCAGCTCAAGGCTAGCGCTCTACCACTTGAGCCACAGCGTTGTGATCTAATTTCTAGATTTACATTTTAATGATTTGTAAACTTTTTTTTTTTTGGTCAGTCAAGGTGCTTGAACTCAAGGCCTGAGTGTTATTGCTGAGCTTTTCTGCTCAAGGCTAACACTTTACGTTGAGCTCCCCTTCCAGTTTTCTGGTGGTTAATTGGAGATTTGAATCTCAGGGACTTTCTAGCCTGAGCTGGCTTTGAACTGAAATCCTCAGATCTCAGCTTCCTGAGTAGCTAGGATTATAGGCTTGAGCCATCAGTGCCAAAATTGTAAACTTTTTTTAATGCTATTTGCTCATCTGTTTAGAATGGTATTAATTAAATTTTGAGATTTCCAAGATCATGTAATCAGAGCTCTTCAAAAAGCCCAGAATAACAAACTGGGATTCATGAAAGATTGATTTTTCCAAGGGTCTGAGCCAGGGTCAGCTCTAAGAGTTCTGTTTAATGATCTTTCTATTAAGCTCTGGAGCATTTGAATAAAATTGAAAAAAACTCATAGTTCCCCAAATAGAAGCAGAATTTAGCTTAAATCCTGTTTTCTGGGCTCAAATGTGACTGTTTCAGTTACTAGACCATTATCTAAGAAACCAGTGAAGTAGCGGACTGCCCTGTGTGCTAACCACTATGCTGCCACACTCCTGGTTCAAATGGACTGTGGATGACTTCATTCATGACTTTGGACAAATAAAGTACAGGGTACCTAGCTGTAAACCTTTAGGACTGCCTTTGATACAGACCCCTGTGGATCCTGAGGGGTGACAGCTCAGAATGGTGTGTGAGTGTGTGTGTGTGTGTGTGTGTGTGTGTGTATGTGTCTTTACTGATGGGTGGATTGGAGGACTCATAAGGCTGATGAGAACTGATGACAGGTCTTTTTCCTTTCTCTTTCTGGGATTATTTGAGATGCAGTCAACAACTGTTTAGAGGACAGTGTCTGGAAAAGCTGGTCTTGTGAGACAGAACAATCCATCACACCTGGCAGCCACCAGATTGATCACTTGTCTTTCAATAGACTCTTCCCTCTTCCTGGTCTTGCTTCACTTTCCCCTCACACTTGCTTTTCTGAGGAATGTTACTCTGAGTACAGCAGTGTTTGGAACCCTTTGCTTCAGACTTTGCTTTATTTAGAATCTAGACTAAGAGAGATGGCTTTGCAGTCAGAGTGAACAGGGGACAGGGGATATATGTGTGTGGGGGGGTGCACATGCGTATGCTTGCACACATGCGCACGTGTGTGGCATGCTAAGCAAACACTAGAATACTAGGAAGCAAGCATCACAGGGATTGTGACTAAACACACACACACACACACACTGATGATAGAAGAGAGAACACAGAGCTGGAAATTATGACTGTAATGGAGAAGAGGTGCTGTGGTTTTCTGTTATCTTTCCAAAGTGGAACTTAAATAAACAGAACAAATATAGGCTCTGTACAGACCTCGGCTCAGAAGTATAGTCCTGTGCTTATCATTCTTTGTCATTGGAAATTTCCTACATGTAGGACTTTTATTTTGTGTACTGTAATCTTCAGTCCATTGTTTATGAAGATTGGGAGCCATAGGGCAGAATTGTGGTGAAATATTTCTCTTACCTGCAGGCAGAAGTATCTGCATTTACTTCCATGGACTATAAGATGCTGGACTCTCCCTTTAGGGCCATCTTTAACCCATATTTAGGTACCAGCCACCTCTGTACACAATCCTCATACTGACTCAACAAGAGACTGAGAATGGCTTATTTTTTTTTCACTTAAAAAATTTTATATTTATTTATTTATTGTGAAAATACTGTACAGAGGGGTTACAATTACATGAGCAAGGTAATGAATACATTTCTTATCAAGCATTGTTGCCTCCTCCTTTGTTTCCCCTTCCCATCCCTTTCCATTCTCCCCCCTCCCCTCGCCCCTGCACCAAAGTTGTAAAGTTCATTTTTCGACGTAACGTCTTGTACATCTCATTGTTGCAATAGGTACACCTGTATCCCCATTTAAACAATTTGTTTTTTTCCTTCCCCTCCACAAATTATACCAACCTCAAATACAGTGAAAACAGGGATTATATTGTGGGGGAGGGACATACAAAGCAACAAAGAAATATCTTATAAATATTCACAAGAAAGAAAAACTATTTGAGTCCTTATCTTGGGGTTCATTTCGCCTAACATCAACTTATCTGACCTTTACCATTTGTCTCAGACATATACTAGTTATTGCAAATAAGGGAAACCATGGGACCTATGTTTCTTTGGGCCTGGCTTACTTCACTTAATATAATTTTTTCCA
>NW_012267261.1:4753926-4763818 GCF_000151885.1 Dipodomys ordii
TCTAGGTCTTTTGTTGTTCCATATAAATTTTTGGACTGTTTTCTGTATTTCAGTGATGTACGTCATTGGGATCTTCTATCTTTTTTATATATCAAAAAGCATATTATTAACACCCTGCAGGTGACAAAAGAAAGGAGGGCACTGAAGCCAATCCACCAGTGCTCTTTGTTTCTCTGGTGCAGAGCATCAATTGCTGAAAAAAAATCACACATGAATTGATTTGAGGACTTAGTGTGTATCTACATAGTCAAGATGTTAGTGGTAGGAGATACAGGTCATATTGGTAATGGGATTACTAATTAATGGGACTACCAATGTATTAATCAATGGATTGGAATAAATGGCCAAGAAACACCCAGGCAAATAGAGCCAACTGATTTTTGACAAAGTTGTACAAGCAATTCAACAATGGAAATTCAACAAGTGATGCTGGAACTAGTTAGACCTTGATATGCAAGAACACGAACCTTCAACTAAACCTCAAAGCATACATAAACTAACTCAAAATGATTATAAAAGATAATGCACAATTGTAAAGCATAAAACTATAACATTTTCAAAAGGAATCATAGGATACTTCTTTTTCTACCTGGAGTTAGGCAGAGAGTTCTTATTTAGTTTTCATTTGTGAGAGTTACACTAAGAAATCAGAAGTCTTGAGAAGGTTTCACTAGGCAAAAATCAAGATGGTTGTGTCACAGTCCTTCTAGTAGCTCTAGAGATAAAATGTTCTCTGTGCCTTTCCAGCTTTGGGAGGAGGTCTGTATTCATGGCATCTCTCTCCTCAAAACCACCACAGAAGTTCCTCCCAACCTCTCTCCTCTGACCTAGACCTTCCAATCAGAGTTCTTAAACAGGATACGAAAAGCATGACTATAAAAAAGAGTTATGAAGTTGACTTCTCCAAAATGAAAAACTTAGGCTGCATAAAATATACTATTACAATAAGGGAAAATATGGATGATGAAAATATTTGTGAGTCATATTTCTGACAAAGGATGTGTATTTAGAATATCTACAATTCTGGCAGACACCAGCAATTTTAAAAATGGGCAAAATCTTTTTTTTTTTTTTTTTTGGTCCGGTCATGGGGCCTGAAGCATGGGCCTGGGCGCTGTCCCTCAGCTCTTCAGCTCAAGGCTAGCGCTCTACCACTCGAGCCACAGTGCCACTTCCGGCTTTTTTCTTTTTGCTTATGTGGTGCTGAGGAATCGAACCCAGGGCCTCATGCATTGCAAGGCAAGCGCTCTGCCACTGAGCCAACTTCCCAGCCCCAAAAATGGGCAAAATCTTGAATAAGCACTTTAGGGAAGAGGAACATCAATGAGAAATAAGCATTTAACGAGATTGTCAGCATCCTCTTAATAAGTACCCAAGGAAAATCTGAAGGAAAATATAATTAAGTCACCACGAAATAATACTTACATCTATTCTAAAATGAAAGAAACACAATTGACAAAACCAAGATCTAACAAGTACATGGAACAACTGGAACTCTACTCTTGTGGGAATGAAAACTGAGAAAATTCTGGAATCCTGTTTGGCAGATTTTTCTTTGTTTCTTTGTTTCTTTCTTTGTTTGTTTCTTCCTTTCTTTCTTTCTTTCTTATTTTTGAATTTAATTTTATTGTCAAGATGATGTATAGAGGGGTTACAGTTACACAAATTAATGACTACCCCTCCTTCATTTTCTCCCACTTCCTCCCGATTCCCCTCCCCCCAAAATTGTGAAGTTCATTTCCAACATAGTGTCTAGTAAGTATTACTGTTGTATCACCCTTTGTCCCACCATTTCTGCGATTCTCCATCTCTTCCTCAAATCAGATAAACTTATATACAAGACAATGGGTACAGAAATAAAAAAGTGTCAACAGGGAATAAACCAAGAGTGGGTGGGGGGGCAGAAAGAAAGAAGAAAGAAATAAGTGCAAACAGTACATTAAAGAAACCTCTTATTTCAGCAGGGTGCTGGTGGCTCATGCTTGTAATTCTATTCACTCAGGAGGTTGAGATCTGAGGATCATGGTTCAAAGCCAGCCCAAGGAAGAAAGGCCGTGAGACTCTTATCTCCAATTAACCACCAGAAAACTGGAAGTGGCACTGTGGCTCAAGTAGTAGAGCACTCTCCTTGAGCTGAAGAGCTGAGGGACAGTGCCCAGATTCAGTGTTCAAGCCCATGACTGACAAAAAAAAAAAGAAAGAAAAAAAGAAAGAAAGAAAGAAAGCTCTAATTTCCATTTCTTGGAGTTCATTTTGATAAGCATCATTTTAATTAATCATATACACATAGCTATTGAGCCATTGTGAGCCTCTGCTAAGAATATCCTAGACATATTCTAGTTATTATAAATGAGGAAACCATGCAGTCTGTGTTTCTTTGGTCTGGCTCACTTCACTTAATGCATTTTTTTCCAAGTCTTTCTATTTCCTTATGAATGGAGCAATGTCATTTTTTCTGATGGGAGCATCGAATTCCATTGTGTATATATACCAAATCTTCCTGATTCATTCATCTACTGAGGGGCATCTGGTTTGATTCTCTGTCTTAGCTTGGTAAATAATACTGCAATGAACATGGTTGTGTTAGTAGCTTTAGTGTAACCTGGTTACTGGTCATTTGGATAAATGCCCAGGAATGGAATTGCTGGGTCCTAGGGGAGCTCTATGTTTAGTCTTTTGAAGAACCTCCATAATTTTTTCTAGAGTAGCTTAACAAGTTTACATCCCCTCCAACAATGTAGTAGCTTTCACTTTTGGCCACATCTGTTATTTTATTAGTTTTCTTGAAAATGGCCATTATAATTAGAGTGAGGTAGAATCTCAATGTAATTTTGATTTGCATTTTGTTGATGGCCAGAGATGTTTAACATTCCTTCATATGTCTGTTGCCCATTCTTATATTTTCTTCAGAGAAGTCTCTCTTTGAAGATTGTTTCTTTGAGGATTTGCTTTTGCGGGTTTAAATTTTGAAGCTCTAACAGTATTTTGGATATGAGGCCCTTGTCTGATGTATAGTTAATAAAGGTCTTCTCTCAGTCTGTGGGCTTTCTGTTTATCCTGCTAGCTATGTCCTTTGCCATGCAGAAACTCTACAGTTTAATGCAATCCCGTTTAAATAGCCTTTCTTTGATTTGTTGTGTTTCTGGATCTTAGGAAGTTTCCACCTGGGCCAAGGAGCCCTAGTGTTTCCCCTATCCTTTCCTGTAATAGTTTCAGGGTATCTGATCTTAAATTGAGGTTTTTGATCCATTTGCTGCTTGGAAGATTTTTTTTTGGGGGGGGTCCAGTCGTGGAGCCTGAACTCTGGGCCTGGGTGCTGTCCCTCAGCTCTTCAGCTCAAGGCTAGTGCTCTACCACTTAAGCCACAGTGCCACTTCGGCTTTTTTTTTCTTTTTGCTTATGTGGTGCTGAGGAATCGAACCCAGGGCCTCAGGCATGCAAGGCAAGCGCTCTACCACTGAGCCACCTTCCCAGCCCTGCTTGGCAGATTATAACAAACATCAGCCCTACATGATAATAATCACCCTAAAGAAATGAATTTACATTCACACAAAATCTAGTATATTAATATTTGTAGCAGTGTGAGACTTAATCACCTCAATTTGGGAACAACTCAAATTTTCTTTCAACAGTGAAATGAGTATACAAATGCAATACAGCCATACAATGGAAACTTACTCAGCTATATGACAGGAAGAGATTCCACACAAGGACATGAAGATTAAAGGCAATTACTGGGTGAATGAAGCCAGTTTGAAGCAGTATGTGCTACAGGATCCCATTGAGATCACAGTCCCAGAAAAGTAACTCTAGATCAGAAAGAGCCAGAGGTTGGCACAGGAGAAGGGCATGACCACAATAGGATAACAAGAAGGTGGTATTTAGAGAGATGTACTATTTTATGTAGTTGAATATGGTCATGTCTGGAAAAATCTATATGTGAGCCTGGCCCTGGTGGCTCATCCTGTAATCTTAGCTCCTCAGGAAGATGAGATCCAAGGATCACAGTTTGAAGCCAGCTTGGGCAGAAAAGTCCCCATGAAATTCTTCTCTCCAATTAACCACTCAAAAATTGGAAGTGGTACTGTGGCCCAAGTAGTAGAGCACTAGCCTTGAGCACAAAGAACCTTAAGGATAGCACCCAGGCCCTGAGTTCAAGATACATGAGTGACAGCAAAAACAAAAACAAAAACAAAAGACAACCTATATGTGTATTGCAGGTCTTGTATTGTACACCAAGAAGGTAGATTTTATCTCATGCAAAGTTTCATAAACAAAAATTACAAAACATGAACCAATTACCAAAAAGTTGAATCCACATTTCATTACTTTATAGAAGTGCTATGTTAGACCAGATACTACATTTATTAAGCCTCAGTTGTTTTTTTTTTTAATTTTTAAAATTATTTTTATTATTGTGAAAATACCATACAGAGGGGTTACAATTACATGGGCAAGATAGTGATTATATTTCTTATCATGCATTGTTACCTCCTCCTTTGTTTCCCCATACCATCCCTTCCCCTCTCCACCTCCCACCCCCCACACTCCCCTACCACCACTCCCCCACCCCACCCCCCCATCCCACCAAAGTTGTAAAGTTTGTTTTCCGACATAACATCTTGTATATCTCATTGTTGCAATGGGTCTCTATTTAAATAGCTTGTTTTTTCCCTTCCCCTCCACAAATTATACCGACATCAAATACAGTGAAAGCAGGGGTTATACCCTGGGGGAAGTACATACAAAGCAACAAAGACATCATCTTGTAAATATGTTGGAAACAATCGCAAGAAAGAAAAAAACATTTGAATCCTCATGTTGGGTTTCATTTTGCCTAACACCAACTTGTCTGAGACAAACTTGTCTCAGACATATACTAGTTATTGCAAATAAGGGAAACCATGGGATCTATATTTCTTTGGGCCTGGCTTACTTCACTTAATGTAATTTTTTCCAAGTCTTCCATTTCCTAACAATTTTTTTTAATATAAAATGGACGAAATGAGATTATCCACATCTCACAGAAGCCTGGTGACTTCAATAAGGCAGTACACATAAAGTTGTACATGTGATAATACATAATAAGCACACAATAAATGAGCTGCTAATTCAGCTTCACTAAGCCAGGCATGAGTACATGCCTGCACTCTCAGCACTCAGGAAACAGAGGCAGGATGATCACAAAACCATCCCAAGAGACCAAGACCATCCTAAACAACATAACATGCCTCCATTACAAAGACAAAACAATGAAAAACCAAACCACCAAACCAAACCAAATAAAGGTATGTGTGTGTGTGTGTGTGTGTGTGTGTGTATGCCAGTCGTGGGGCTTGAATTCAGTGCTGTTCCTGAGCGTTTTGCTACCACATAAGCCATTGCGCCACTTCCAGCTCTTTGGTAGTTTATTGGAGCTAAGAGTCTCCTGGTGTTTTCTGCCCAGATTGGCTTTGAACCTCAATCCTCAGATCTCAGTCTCCTGAGTAGCTAGGATTACAGGCATGAGATGCTGGTGACCAGCCAGAAGAAAATCTTTAAAGGAGGCTACAGGTTCTATTAAAGGGAAAATGAACATTTTAAAGAGTCACACCTCACCTTAAATTGCTCACTACTTTGGGCAAATTAATTGCCTTCTTTGATCTTTAATTTCCTAATCCCCCAAACCAGGTATAGTAATATTCACCTTATAATAATGTAGTGGGCATAGGTATCAGCATTTGTGTAATGCCTGGTACTTAGTGGGTACTCAATAAATGATAGCTGTAATTATGATTTAGAGTGTTTCAACAGTCAAATTCTATTTCTTCTGTCACTGAAAAATTATGTTTACAAACATATAATCCCAAATGATTAATTATGCAACCAAAGAAGGGACTGATGTTATGCAAATGTTTTAGTTTGTACTAGACCGGCCATTCACACATATTTTCCATTCACAGACAAATTAGTAATTGGTTGGAATGAGCACTGTTGCATTTTAATGAGCTCTTAAGAGGGCAAAGGATTTCTCTAGCACAATGGAGAATAGATTTTTCAATGACAATGTTTATTTTTCCATTTTGTTATTTTAAATTTCCAAATGGAGTCCAAAGATCTATAAAATGGATTCCTTTATTTTATAATGCTTTTAAATTCTCCTCTCAAGAGTGTATTTCAAAGTAAATTAAAGCTGGATCCTAAGCTAGATGAACTGAGAGGCCTCTATGGGCAAAGTATATAAATGCAAGCTAAATTCTTCCAGGATTTGTGCATTTTTATTTTGTGATTAGCACCATTTTCTTTTTCTTCTTCTTCATTCATCACTATCATCTTTACCTTCAACCAGGCTCTGTTTTTCCAGCAAGAAAGGCTGTTTGGTTCTATACCAACTTCTGGAGTGTTATTTAAGTTAGTTTTAATTCTCTCTCTAGCACTGATCCATGAAAAGGGAAAGTGTTGTTTTAAGATGGTAAAGAATGCATGTTTTTCAGAAAGGACATTACTCTCTCAGCCAGGTGTATAAAAATGCACCTTTAGAAAAGACATGTCTCACCAGTAGACTGTTTCTCAAGGTGAATAAAATGTTCTGCAATGGCTGATATGCTTTTATTGTTGCTTATGACATTATAGAAATTATTGAAGGGAAAGAAAGCAGAATACTTGAAGCATGAAGCTGGAAAGAAATTTAACCTAAAGTAAAAGAGGAAAATGTGAATCCAGGGAAGAATGTGCATAACTGTTTTTAACACAACAAGTCAGAAAAAGTTAACTCACATTACTTTCCAGACAATCATACATGTTGGTTGTCTTCAGTCTGATTCCTTTCCCTTTCCCTCCCCTCCTCTTCTTTTCTCTTCCCTCTTTCTTTCTCTTTCTGTTCATCTCTTCTCTTCTCAGTAAGTTTTCACTGTGTAACTCAGGCCGGCCTCAAATTTGTGACCCTTCTGAGTGTTGGGATTACTGGTATCATGCCTGACTTCTTTTCCATACTTTGATACCACTCTGCACTGTCACACTGTGCTTTAAAAAAGGCTACCCATATGGCTGCCTGTTTACTTTGTGATTCTAACCAAGGCCAAATATTTCAGAGTACTTATCTCTTCCTCTTTGATGGATGCAAAGTAATTTGTACATTTGATATCATAATCAACTCTTAGATACATGTCTTAGTAAACCCACAGGAGAAATTTTCTGCATGTTCCTATTAGTGGACTTGCTGGGCCTTTGTTCTTAACATGATTTCTGTCTAGGAAGGCTGTGCTTTATACTTAAAACCAGTTTCTGACCAGTCATGAATCTTCACATCCTCGTTGTGATTTGTATTTTCCTTTCTTATTTTGATGGGTGTAACGGGGTATCAAGTTGGTACAATTTTTCTTCTGATGCCTACTATATTCTCAGGTTCTGTTCTTGAGTTGCCTTTCTAAGGTTTTTCATTTTATTTGGTATCATGTCTCTCTTTGCTAATTTGCAAGACAGGTTTTTATTTTGTTTTGTTTTTAGATTCAGGACATCATACTTGCTGGACAGATGCTCTACTGATAATCCATAACTTCAGTCCTTTTATGAGCTTGTTATTTTGAGATAAGGTCTTACTTTTTGCCTAGACTCATCGCTGGACCATGATCCTCCTATTTTCAGAGTTCTGTTCAACAGACATGTGGCCAAAGGAAGTTGGAAAGCTGAGCAGGGATGGTAAAAATTCCAGATGAAAATAAAAGAGGTTGTTGAAAAAATGTAGTTAAAGTTGTAAGAGCTTAGATTTCTGGCAACAAACCACATTTTACTCTTCAGAAAAATGCTGTGGGATCTTTAATCCATGTTAATTGTGTGTGTGTGTGTGTGCGTGCGCACGTGTGCACGCGCATGTGTTTATGGGACTTGAACTCAGGGTTTGGGTGCTGTCCTTGAACTTTTTTTGCTACTTTGAGTCACAGCTCCACTTCTGATTTGGGGTGATTAATTGGAGATAAAAGTCTCAAGTACTTTCCAGCCCAGGGTAGCTTTGAACTCGTCCTTAGATTTCAGCCACCTGAGTAGCTAGGTAGGATTACATGTATGAGTCACTGGTACCTGGCTGTCCTTGTTAAATTCTTTTAGTTTTTAAAAATTTTAATTTACAGGGCTTGGAAGTTGGCTCAGTGGTAAAGTGCTTGCCTTACATACATGAGGCCCTGGGTTCGATTCCTCAGCACCACATAAACAGAAAAAGCGGGAAGTGGTGCTGTAGCTCAAGTGGTAGAGCACTAGCCTTGAGTTGAAGAGCTGAGGGACAGCGCCCAGGCCCAGAGTTCAGGCTCCATGACCGAAAAAAAATTAATTTAAAAAGTTTTAAAAATTATTATTGTAAAGGTGATGTACAGAGGGGTTATAGTTAGTTACATAAGTCAGGTAGT
Organism: Dipodomys ordii; assembly: GCF_000151885.1. Lineage (NCBI taxonomy): Eukaryota > Metazoa > Chordata > Mammalia > Rodentia > Heteromyidae > Dipodomys > Dipodomys ordii. The sequence goes on from NW_012267261.1 coordinate 4,762,305, forward strand.
GAGTACTTTTTCTTTTTGAACAGTGTTACCTCTTCCCTGGTTTTCTCCGTTTTTCCCTCCTGATCCCCTCCCCCAAAATTTGTATAGTTCATTTTCAACATAGTATCAAGTGAGTGTCACCTTTTGTCCCAGCATTTCTATGCTACCCCTTGCCCTCCTCCAAACAGATAAACTTACATACAAGGCAAAACGTATAGAAATAAAAAATAGTGATAAAGGAAAACAAACAAAACTCCCCAAAGCAAAATAACAAACAAACCTCTTGTTTCCATTTCTTGGAGTCCATTTCATCATTTTATATGATTATATGCCCAAAGCTATTGAGCCTTTGTAATCCCTTCCTAAGAATATCCTCCTTTGGTCTCAGTTAAATTTTTAATGCAGTCTTTGGTCAACAGGGTAGTTCAATACAAGAGTCCAATTCTGTCATTACTTGTATAAAAGGATCCACCAAAGGCAATAAAAGAGCTTGACCTTGCATTAGTATGTTGCAAAAGGAAGATCAGCACTTGAAGATGCACTGCTTTTGAAACTTAGCACACATCAAACCCCATCCCAGCCCCAACTCTGGCCTCTGGACTCTGGTGACCCCCATTCTGCTCTCATGTTCTATGAGATCAAGTTTTTAAATCATGAAGTACCTGTCTCTCTGTGCCTGGCTTAGACCATTTAACCTAATGACATCCATTTTGCTTCAAGAACAGATTTTCATGTTGTAAAAATAGAATCTATGTAGGTATCACATTTTTAAAATCTGTTCATCAGCTGATGGATTGCTGTTGTGGCCATTGTCAATAGTGTAGCAAGGCTACTGAGTTAATTTCTTGTATACCTTCTTTAATGTCTGGATCATATATAATAGATCTCTCTCTCTCTCTCTCTTTGTCTTTCTCTGTCAGTTATGGGGCTTGAACTCAGGGCCAGGGTGCTATCCCTGAGCTCTTCTGCTCAAGTCCAGCACTCTACCACTTTGAGCCACAGATCCACTTCCTGTTTTCTGGTGGTTAATTAAGAGTCTCACAGACTTTCCTGCTTAGGCTGACTTTGAACCATGGTCCTCAATTTCTGGCTTCCCGAGTACCTAGTATTACAGGTGTGAGTGATGACTAGCACCTGGCCCATTTCATATGCCCTACTGTTGGTGGGCATGTGAGTGATTATTTCTTATGTGTGTGTGTGTGTGTGTGTGTGTGTGTGCTGGTTCATGGACTTGAACTTGCTGAGTTTTTGTTTTGTTTTATTTTGTTTTGTTTGCTCAAGGCTAGAGCTCTAGCACTCGAGCCATAGTTCCACTTCTGTATTTTTGATGGTTAATGGGAGATAAGAGTCTCACAGGTGGGCTGGGAAGGTGGCTCAGTGGTAGAGCGTTTGCCTTGCATGCATGAGGCACTGGGTTCGATTCCTCAGCACAACATATGAAAAAAGAAAAAAGCCGGAAGTGGAGCTGTGGCTCAAGTGGTAGAGTGCTAGCCTTGAGCTGAAGAGCTGAGGGACAGCGCCCAGGCCCAGAGTTC
>NW_012267261.1:4765543-4773701 GCF_000151885.1 Dipodomys ordii
CTCCCCTTTCTTCTACTTCCCTCTCTTCCTCCTCTCCTGCCCCTCTTCTCTACCTTCTTCTTTCCCTCCTCTCATCTCCCCACCCCTTTCCCATCTCCTCTTCTCCCTTCCCTCTCCCTCCTCCTTTCCCCTCCCTCTTCATTCTCCTCTCCTCCTCTTCTCCTGTTTTGCAGTACTAGTGTTTGAACTTGGGGCCCCATGTTTGCTATGCAAGCTATTATTGAGCCATCCCCAACCTTTCCTTCTTCTTTTGCGCATGTTAGATTTTTTTTCCAGTCCTGGGGCTTGAACTCAGGGCCTAGGCACTGTCCCTAAGCTTCTTTTGCTCAAGGCTACCACTCTACCACTTGAGCCACAGTGTCACTTCCAGATTTTTCTGTTTATGTGGTACCAAGGAATGGAACCCAGAGTTTCATGTATGCTAGGCAAGCACTTGACCACTAAGCCACATTCCCAGCCCCCAGGTTAGGTTATTTTTTAAGGGAAGAGTCTCATTTCCTTTCCAGGTGTGTGTCTGGGTAGCATTCTGCCTATTTTAGGACTTCTGTGGTAGCTAGGATGGATGGCAAGTGTGCATCACTACACCCAGCTTCTAACTGAGATGGAACTTCACTGACTTTTCTGCCTGGGCTGGCCTAGCACTTAGATATTCCCTGCTCTCAAGTTGCTAGAATTACAGATGTGAGCTGCCAACGCTCCACACCAGCCCTCTACCCCAGCCCAGAACCTCTTTCTCAGCTGCTTCTTTGACCATCACTTCTTTTAGTTAAACTGGCGAGCTTCTAGGCAAGATGAGGGAAAAACCCATCTCTTTTATTTCTTTGCCAAGTCAAAGGGAAATGAGTGACTCACTCCAACATCATGGAATGTCTGAAAGGAATTTCTCTTTTTACCTAGAGGAAATTTTGACAGGAAAAGTAGGCTACAATGACTGCCCACCCTAGGCAGCTTGCTTAAGGATGATTTATTCTTCTGTATTTCTTTTCTCTCTCTCTCTTTCTTTTCTTCTGTATTTCTATGAGCTTTTTATCAGCTACTCGTCCTATGGTAGAGGATAAGAGCCAGCAATTATTGAACTCCTCCTATGTTATGTGTTAGCCCCATAGAAAGTAGCATCTATAGCTATTCTAACGTTTACAACTTCTTCAAGTATCATTATAAGTATTATTAGTAGTAGTAATGAGAAGAGCCTGAAGCATGGAGTGGTTAGTAAGTCACTAGCTTAAGGTTATTGAGCAAGATAGAAAATGGAACAAGGATTTGAATTTGGGAAGAACAAGTCCAGATGCCTTTCCAGTTTTCCTTTCTTCCTTCCTTTTTTTCTCCTCAATAAATATCTTCCTGTAAGTAGCTCTCACTCTAGTGAAGGAGCCAGAGAGAGCAGAAGATAATTACTATACAGTGTAATCCACACTCCAAAAAGGTGTGAACAGAGTTGTGTAGGAGCACCGCAGAGCAAAGAATTACTCTGCCTGAGAGAACTGATTTTTAACTGTAATCCGTGCAGGGCTAAAGACTGCAAGATTTCCCAAATATGTGCAGACCTGGAATGCAGAAGATCTGTCACAGTGAAGGAAAAGCTAACTTCTAAGATGGCTGAGACTATAAACGAGGTAATCAGTCTCGAAATGAGCAAGAGTGTGTTAAATTTTTTAAGACTCCATTACATCAGATTGTTATATGCTTCAATGTTACATAACCACAGTCACTTCAGTACCTGGCAGAATTGTATATTTCTGCAAAATGATTATCTTCCAAATGAAGACCATGACTTCATCATTATAAAAAATTCATTTGGGATCATTTCTTCTCTTTTCACTGTGTAGCTTAAGGAAGGAACTCAAATGTGCTCATTCTGAGTGTTTTGCAAGTTGATTATTCTGTTTGTGTTTCATTCAGGACCTTTCGTTGTTATTATTATTATTCCCTTTCACCTTTCCCATTTTCATTTCACACCTCATTTACATTTCTCACAGACAGTGCAAGAATAAAAAAGCAACTCTAAAATTCGGCCACTTCAACATTTCAGAGAAAGTGCCATCAAAATGAGGTACCCCAAGATGAATCCTGGCAATAATGTTTAGGTTTTCTTTATCAATGTGTGCCTTTATCAACCTCAGGTAAGACATTAGCTTACATTTATAGGGGGAAAAGAAAACCGAACCTCATTATTATTTAACATCTGTTTCTGATTGCTTACTCAGGTCTGATCGTCTGATTCATGGCTGCCCACCAGAACAGATTCTCCTCCTCCAGTCGTTAGCAGCAGAACTGTCTACTGAAGTTCCAAAGGGAAGGGAAAAAGAGAGTCAGAAATGGGAAGGGATGAAGAGGGATCAAGATTCTGTCAGTCTAAAATGAATGGAGAAAGCAAGGATGTCCTGCACCATGCTGTGGATAATGTTGTAATAAATCATGGCTTCTTATGAGGCTAACTGAATTGTGTCCCCACTGAGAGAGTCAGTCAGGATTTGAGGACAAAATATCAATCTTCAGTAAGCTGCAAAATTTTGAGCTCCAATCAGTGGGCATCATTATGTGTGATCAATCACTAGTCAAGGGGCAGCTTGAATTACAGCTACTCTCTACCATGCTCTAACTATCAATTTGTCAGCTACCCTCTTTAGGTACCCTGTCATTGAAGAATGACTCCCAGGAACACAGCCCCCTGACTTTGGTATGTTTCAGACACTTTCAGGACATCTAAGATCCTTTTCTGAACTTGAATCTCTTACTGTGTTTACACAAAACTTCTGATACTCTAATGAGCCCTGAACCATATGTGTCATAGGAGGTGTGTTTGCAGCTTTTTTAAAATTCTTTTTCCTTTTGTTATTTTTGTCAGAAGGAAAAGTTAAGGTTTAAGCATCTGGCACAATCTCATTAGAGTTGCAAATAAAAGGAATTTTTAACTTGTATTTTTACAATCCAGACTTATTAAAACTTTTTTTTTGTCTGAGTACTGGGTTTGAACACAGGGCCTCAAGCTCTTGTTTTGTTCTTGCTCACAGACAGGACTCTACCAATTCTGCTTCCAGTCTAGCATTGTGCTAGGTAGTTGGAGATGGAGTCTCACAGACTATGTCTGTCCAGATTGCCTATGGACCACAATCTTCCAGATGTCAGCCTTCTCAGTAGCTAGGATTTCAGATGTGAGCCATCTCTTAGAGCTTTTTAGTACCAGAATGTTTATTTGAAATGGTAACAATTAGCAAACAACTTTGTTAAAATAATGTGAGGTTTTGGTTTGGGTTGTTGCTTCTTTTAAGAAAAATAGATGATTAATTAGGCACTAGGAAATACAGTTGGAATTTTGGAGTAAAGGCTCAAAGTTTCTTTTTTGTGGTTGCTGTTTTGCTTTTTTAAAAAAATACTGACACAAAACATGTCATAACACTACACAAAGCACAACATAAAAACTAGCCTGGTATGAATTAACACTTCTTAGTAATATTACCTGAACTTACTTTGATATAATTGCTTTATATTTATACCCAAACTCCTAAAAACCCATAGATTTTGTTTAAAAAGTTTTCTAAATAAAGTTCATAGCATAACAACTCTTTTTTTTTTTTTTAATAGGTGCCAGTACTGAGGCTTGAACTGGGCCTAGGTGCTCTCCCAGAGTTTTGCTTTGTTTTTCCTCAAAGAAGTAGAGCCACACCTCCATTTGCAGTTTTTGGTGGTTAATTGGAGATAAGCGTCTCATGAACTTTTCCTGCTTGGTCTGGCTTCAAACTGCAATCCTCAGACCTTAGCTTCCTGAATAGCTAGGATTATAGGCATGAGCCACCAGCACCTAGCACAACCTATGTCTGTTTTTTAAATATTACAATTTAACAACCAAGGCCAATGATTCCATTTATGGAGGCTGATAAATGTTTACATAAAATCAAGACAATGTAAACAGGAATAATACTTACTGAAGAAATGAATTTTGATTCCATTTAAAAATGCTGATCCTTTGAAAAAAATTTAAACTTCAACATAAGAAAAAGGGACATCCTTATGGTATTTAGTATCTTCACACTGTTGTACAATTCCATAAAGTTTCTTCATCCCAGAAAGAAATGATGTCACAACAGGCTGTCTTTCCCAGTTGTCCTCACTTCTGGCAGACATCAGCCTGCTTTGTATTTCTATATCTCTACTGTCTCTGGGTATCTTGTATAAATGGTATCTTGTATAAATGATGTCTTGCATCTTTATTCAACATGTTTTTGGGGGTCATTGATATTATAGTATGTGTCAGTCATCAAGCTCCATTTTTAATGGGAAAATAATATGCCATTTTATATAAATGCCATGATTGTTTATACATGGATCTGTTGATGGATATTGGTCTTTTTTCTGCTTTTCAGTTTTGGCAAATGGTACTGCTGTGCACATGAAACAACCTGTATTTGTTTGAACACCTGTTTTCAGTTTGTTTGGATATATACCAAGGAACAGAATTGCTGGGTTAGATGGTAATTCTATGTTTAGCTTTTTAAGGAGCCACCAGATTGTTTTCCATGGTAGCTGCACCATTTTTGCTTCTCAGTATATGAGTGTTTCAAGTTCTTCAAATCCTATTTAATACTTGTTTCTTTGTTTATTAAAAATAGTTTAATGAAAGCTATCCTATTGAGTACAATGTGGTAGCTCACTGTAGCTTCAATTAGAAATTTCTTAATGACTAATGACACAGAGTACTTTTTAAAGGACTTGCTTGGTTCTTTTTTTGAGAAATGTCCATTACATACTTATGTATTCATTTATATAGTCCAGACTGACCTTGAACTTACTATGTAGTCCTGGCCGTTCTTGAACTTGTGATTTTCCTGCTTCAGCCTCCCAAATGCTAAGATTGCAAGTAGGCTATCATGTCTAGCTCAATTATTTTGCCTATTGGGTTACAGAATTATTATTAGAATTCTTTACATGAGAATATTCTGAATGTGAGATCCTTATCAGATGTATGATTTGCAAAGATTTTTCCTGTTGTGTATATCTCTTTAATTCCTTTACAGTGGCCTTTAATGAAAAAAGTTTCAATCTTCAAGTCCAATTTGTCTATTTTTCTCTTTTGTTGTTCATGTTTTTATTACCATGTGTGACCATGTTTTTATTACCACTGTTATGGTGTGTGTGTGTGTGTGTGTGTGTGTGTGTGTGTGTGTGTGTGTGTGATAGAAACAATAAGGAGGGTTTTCCTTTGGTTCTCTGTTTCAGAAGTTTCAATTCATGCTCAGATATGGCCCAGGCAGAACACCGTGGTAGACAGGCATGGAGGAACAAAGTTGCTTACCTCATGGCAGAAAGCACGCAGGAAGCATCAGGAAGGGGCAGGTTCCAGGATCTTTCCTAGTATTCCAGCTAAGTACTATATCCTAGCACACCTCCTCCCAATAAAGCCATCATATTATGACTCTGTCAAGGAATTAATCCATTGATTAGGTCAAAGGCATGTAAATACAATCACTTTCCAAAAGGCTGGCAACCAAGCCTTAAATATGAGCCTTCAGTTATTTTGCAGATTAAAATCATAACACACACACACACACACACACACCACTGAGAGAAATAGTAAGAGAGAGATTATTAAGTACAATGAAGAGTTAAGAAAAAGGAATAAGAGACAGAGAAACAAGCAACTTCATCTGTTATGGAATGGGCAATGTTAGGCTCAAGAAAGACTTTTCTGAGAGTCATTTGGGGTAAGATTTGAGTATCTGTAAAAAATAAGGATTTATTTTATTCTTACACTTTATGAAGGGGTGCATTCCAAGGGGAGAGGCTGAATGTGGAAAGCAAGAAACTGGAAGTAGGCCAACTTATCTGGAACAGGAGAGTGAGGGAAAGAATGGTATGGAATGAAATTATGGAGGTGGAGGGGAGCCAGTGCCTGCAAAAGATGGAAAGCCATATAAGGGATCTGATCATGATTCCAAGAATGGTGTGAAATTATCTGAGTGTAAAGGGAGAATAAATAGTTTGTACTTGGAAATATTTTTATTCCTTTTCCTTTATTTTCTACTTAGCCTCTTATTAACTCATTAAAACGCTGTAACAAAATTAAACTTTTGCATGTTACATATTTTACGACTATTTTCCTTATTGATGTTATTTGACCTTCTGTATGTTATTTTTGTATGCTGACAAATTTAAATTTTATATACTCAGATTTTTCTGAGTATATAACGCTTTCTCTTTTTGTGTTGTTACCAGGGCTTGTACTCAGGGCCTTGTGCTCTTACTTGGCTTTTTCTGTTTAAGGCTGGTGTTCTACCACTTGAGCCATACCTCAACTAGTATTGAGAATTTGTCTAGATTGGCTTTGAACTGCAGTTCTCAGATCTCAGCTGCCTGAATAGCTAAGATTATAGATATGAGCCACTGTTGACAGGCCTCAAAATGATCTTTTATATGTTCCCTCAAAATTAGCTTTTATATGACACTCAACACATTTTACCCTAGTACCTATCATAAAGGTCATGCAATTTGAAAACCCAATGAAATACAATACTTTAGCTATGAAAAAGATAAAGAAGTATAATGATACGTTGTGTTAATTGGGGCAGACAGGATTTATTTATTTATTTACTGCCTGTTCTGAGGCTTGAAATCTAGGCTTGGGTACTGTTCCTGAGCTTCTTTTGCTCAAGAGGAGAGCTTTAGCACTTGATTTACTGTATGTTTTTGAGTAGTTTATTGGAGATAAGAGTCTCACAGACATTTCTGCCATCAGTGCCCAACTGACAGGAATATTTTGATGGATATACAAATCCAAAGATTAGGATTTGGAAACTTTGCTGTGTGAAAGCAGTTCACCAGACAACTTTGACTGTGTCCTGATCAGCTTCCCACTGGCCTACATTTGATCCTTAGCTACGCCCAGGGGTCAGCTCTTCAATTCATTCTTACAATGGAGATTTGGCTCAGGTAGCTGAAAAGCCCTGATCAAACAAACAAGAAACCTCATTTACAGCCTTCTCTGGCTAATAATTCTAGATGCTATTTAAATTTATTAGGGGAACAAAAAATAAAATACCTAGGAATTAACTTAACCAAAGAAGTGAAGGACCTCTATGATGAAAACTTTAAAAACCTGAAAAAGGAAATCAAAACAGAACTTAGAAAGTGGCAAAAACTCCCATGCTCCTGGATTGGAAAGATCAACATCGTGAAAATGGCAATATTTCCCAAGGCTATCTACAAATTCAATATTCCAACCTCATTCTTCAAGGAAATATAACAGGCAATCCAAAACTTCATATGGAACAATAAAAGACCCTGAATAGCAAAAAGAATCCTTAACAGAAAGAACAGTGCTGGAGGAATATCAATACCAAATTTCAAACTCTACTACAAAGCCGTAGTAATCAAAACAGCTTGGTACTGGCACAAGAACAGACCTCAGGACCAATGAAATAGAATTGAAAACCCAGAAAACGAACTTTACAACTTTGGTGCTGGGGGAGAGGATTGGGTGGGTGGGGGGAGGTTGGGAAGGGATGTGAAAGGTAAACAAAGGAGGAGGCTGCAATGCTTGATAAGAAATGTACTCATTATCTTGCCCATGTAATTGTAACCCCTCTGTACAATATGTTCACAAAAAATAAAAATTAAAATTAAAAAAAGAAGTTATTAAACCAAAAGCCATTGGGGAAATAAAGTGGCATAGAAGATAATACAGGTAAATTGAATGAATGAGTAAAACAAATGTAATGAATATAGATGTTCATACTTGGGAGGTCTTACAATCATCAATTGCCTTTAAACTGAAGACTTTGCAGAAGTAGAATATCAATGAATACTTGTCTTTTCTTCAGTCTAAGAGTTCTTGATTGCTGTACTGTTGTTACACACACAGGAGATTGTTTTTGTTTTGTTTTGTTTATGGAATTCATAGACTTGCCTAATAAAGAAAATGAGACTGGCTTAAAAAAAAAGAATTGAAAACCCAGAAATGAACTTATAGACATATAGCCATCTAATCTTCGATAAGGGAGCTAAAAAAAATAGGATGGAAGAAAGACAGACTCTTCAGTAAATGGTGCTAGCAAAACTGGTTAACTACTTGTAGAAAACTAAAGCTAGATCCTTATATATGACCCTGCACCAGAATCAACTCCAAATGGATCAAAGACCTCAGAGTCAAAGCAGACACTCTGAA